>NC_137626.1:16463490-16763786 GCF_963280865.1 Gymnoscopelus braueri
TCGCACGCACGCTTTGTTATGCACTTCCGCGTCGGGGCTTCTACAGCACGAAACATATCAGCATAAGTGGATGGAAGAATAGCAGGCACTGAACGTATAATATTTGAATAAACCTCTGGCACCCAATGTGTTAAGTAAAACATTAGAGTACTTTTTCCACCACTGCATACACACGGGGAGGGGGGGAAAATTATGTGAGAAACCAACATGGAGTGCCTTAGTAAAGGTGTAGGGGGTCACCACGAGCTGCCAGAACAGCTTCAATGTGCATCAGCATAAATTGCACAAGAGTCTCTGGAACTGAACTCTCTCTCTTACTGGAGGGATGGAACACCATGCTAACTGAAGACATTTTCTCTCATTTGGTGTTTTAATGATGTGTGGTGGAGAGTCTGTACTAACACGGTCGCTCTGAAAAATCTCCCATGCAGTATGATGTGTTCAACTGGATGTTTGAGATCTGGTGGTATGACTGAGAAGGCCACAGCGTTATGATTCACATGACTGTCATATACTCATCATCAATAGGCCTGTCACAATTATTACGTAATCGTTTAATCACAATTGTTTGAGATAATCGCTATTATTTTTGAATTATTGTCATAATCGTTTCCGTGTTGAAACATTTTCATACGTCTTCAAACATAGCTGATCTACAAGCTTACAACGCGTTGTAAGCTTGTAGATCAGCTATTTCCGCCAAAAATAATAATACCAAAAACACAATAACTTTATTTTGATTTGTACTGTCCTATCATTGTAGCATAGTTTTTATTTTTATTTTTTATTTGATAAACTTTATTTTGAACTTACAGGCAAAATAAAACAAGAACCAATAACAATGAAAGCCATAATATAAAATTAAAAAATAAAAATGAAGTAAACAAAAACATTTAAAATGCGATCATTGATCATCCACAAAATGTTCAAAAAGGAGTAGGAAGAAGCAAAGCTTATTTACTCCTACCCCCGTCTTATTTAATATTCATAATCCATATAAACAATTACAAATGTAATGTATTGTAATGTAATATACTTTATATATTTATATATTTAGTATTGGCCCCATACTAAACTAACCATATCCCTGACCTTAACCTCACACTAACCTAACGGTTGGAATAATGGGATGTCTGAATTATGAACGGACCCCGTCTGTACCACTTGTTCTAATATGGTGAGTGATGGATGAGTCATTCTAACATCATCACCATTTCCACATTCCAGTAGACGAGTGCCAATGGTTTTTGCACCACTGAACCCTCAAATGTGAAGCTTTTGCCAATCCATTGCCCCAATAAAGAACCCTCTTTCATAGTCACTCGGATATGTTTTCGCTCTCTTGCCTTCTTGATCCAAAATCGAAGTCAATTGGACCTGCCGAGCATTTTAATACATGACCATGGAAGCAGGTGCATTCCTTAACGTTTCTACCATTCATTTACTCAAATTTTTGCCATTAGTTTATTTTCACGGGCTTGAACCCTCCCCCTCCCTACAGTACACACACAGACACACACACACACGCACACACACACACTTGGCATTGGGCACACACTTCGTGCACTGAACAGGGCCGAGGTGGCAAAGCGTCAGTGACTCTGCTGCAGCCCATTTAGCATTCCACTCAGCCCCTCTACACTCAGGACCAACGCTCTCTCTCTCTCTCTCTCTCTCTCTCTCTCTCTCTCTCTCTCTCTCTCTCTGCAGGGACATCACAATGTTAGAGCCGCTTAACATTCTATAGCGCTCCTCGGCAGAGAGAGAGAGGGGGGGGTGGGGAGAGAAAGAGAGAGAGAGAGGGGACGAGGGGGGAGAGAGAAAGAGAGAGAGAGATGGAGAGGCAGAGAGATGGCTGGTGAGAAATATGGCAACGGAGAACAATAGTCAGTGGTCATTTTTTACTTAAGTAAAAAAAAAAGTATCAATACTGCATGTAGAAATATACTCTGTACAAGTATAAGTCCAGAATTCAAAATTGACTCGTCAAAATTGACAAAAATGTACTTAAAGTACCAAAAGTAAAAGTTCTCATTAGGCAGAATGTCCTATTTCAAGTTTTCAAATGTATACAAATCTTTTGAAAATAGCAGATCTACAAGCTCACAATGCGTCGCATCGCGACACATTGTGAGCGGCTATTATCAAATGGCCAAAATGTATATAGGGTTGAAGTGGGTTCTCTGGAAGAAAATGTTTTGAGATGGGGGGGAATTCGCGAGATAAATACATGTTGGGTGGTCCTTGACATGAAAACGTTTGAAACCCACTGATATTATAGCAACAAAAAACTGTTAGGATTTAGAAGACATTTGTAGAATCCCCAGAAGCAAAGATTTGAGTTACAAATGTTCACTTAAAAAAATAATATAATATATATATATATATATATATATATATATATATATATATATATATATATATATATATATATATATATATATATTCAATGCCGCACTAAGAGCTGGTAGATCTGCTATTTTTGAATATCCCAAAGTATAAAATAATGGTTAATCAAGACTGGGAGAATCTAGAGGTGGGAACAGATTTTAGAATGCATGAGAAAATGGGGAAAACACAAGGATCATCTGAGTGCACGGGCTTATCTCGTGTCTCGCGAGCGCCGTGCGTGCTTTTAACTCTCTTCAAGGGACACCGCAAAAAAGGTAAATCGAGTCTATAGCAGGCACTTCAGATAACAGCAGGCGCATGGCGATTAGATTACGTTTGATACTCTTTTATTAATCCCTTCAGAGGGACACAGAAAATAGTTTTAAATCTTGCTTTTACCTGGTTAGATATTCAACGCGATTCTCTCTTACACGCGCGGGAAATAATGCACGCTATAGCAAGGTGCAACTGTCACCTCATGCTTGTCGACTCCCATTCAGACCGTGCCTTTATTTAGGGGACCACCAGTGGTCCTTGAGGGGGTTCCAGGTGCTCCCCAGCTAAATGATGGAGAGTTGGTAACCAAATGGACCCTTATAAGATGTTTAGCGTCTTGTTTAGCGTAAAATGAAGGTTTCATTTTACGAGTTAAATTATTGTTAAACATCCGACATGTAACTCTAAGATTACTTAATTTACAAGAAGTCTTACGCAATTGGAGAATGTAGAAGAATTGCTTTTTTGATCAACATTTGCCTCTTATCTCTTCTCTCCTATGGTACCAACATCAATACAGCATGGATGGAATTGTGGACACAATCTTATCCAACGCTCACACAATATTCAAAGTCTTGGGTCTGAGAGGCTCCAACAATATCCCATCAAACGGGGGTCCGTGGCTCAAATGTCGAATGAATAATAGTCAGACCTTTTATATGGAAAAGGTCGAACATCACTGATTTAGATCGAAAGAACACCACATTCTAAAACATCACCGTTGCATTTGTATTGCCTGACTTGATGTTAGTCAACGTTTGCATATTTCGTCCGCCTCCACTGACGAACGAATAAACTTGTCCAGCGTTACTAACGGACTCGAAGAGAAACGGGTCATATTTCCTCGCGAGTTAGTTGTAAGCCTCCATTCTCAACCACACTACATTTGAAATAAGCCATAGACGGGGGCAAAACTGCAGCTCATAAACAGAAAAGAGACTTTCATTGCCGTCATAAAGCTTTTTCCCTTTGTGACCATTTTATGGACGGCATAATATAGCATCTAGAATCTACAAAAGCCAGAAGCGAGTCTAAATTGGACGATTGACCATGTCTGAGGTACACATACTGTACAACCTGACATGCACATATAACAACCTAGAGTTAACCCATTAAAACCGTTCAGAAATGGCAGATATACAAGCTCACTACACTATGTGTCAGATACAAGAGCCCAACATCCGCCTTTGAAGTTGAGTCTACTAGAAGTTCGGCCCGCAGCGCAGGCCTCACATATAGCGTGACGTACCGCCCACTTTGCAGCGCAGATCGGCCAGATCCACCCTCTCTCTCCCTCTCTCGCCCCCTTCCCCTCTCTCTCTGCCCTCCTCTTTCTCTGTCGCTCTCCCCTCTCTGTCTCCCTGTCTCTGTCTCTCTCTCTCCCCCTGTATCTAGCTCTCTACCTGTGTGTGTCTCTGTTCGCGTTTGCACACGCGTCACACACACACACACACACACACACACACACACACACACACACACACACACACACACACACACACACACACACACACACACACACACACTCTGTCCTTTTAATATAGGATTAGTGTATTGTAATATTACTATGAGTAACTTTTATGTTAACAATAATAATAAAAAAAAAAATGAGAATGTAGAAGAATAAAAGGTGTAAGATATTATTAATAATAGAAACTTTAGGTTTGATCAACTGTCATTGACATTTTCAGATTCTTCTAGAAGATTACTTAACATTCTTTGAAAAGTTAAAGGGGTATTTCACTTTCAAAAAAACTTTTGGTCATTTTATCGTTAGACTGCCCCAACGCTCCTGATTTCGTATATAGAGGGGCGGGTGTATAGAGCCGGCGAGAGATTGCGCCTGATCCCATTGGTTCACCGATCTGTCCGTCAACCCCCGCCCAGTTAACACAACATTACGAGCGACGCCCACTGCACTCTGGTTGGTTGGGAAGTGAAACACTTCCTCATACCGAGTACACCGACGCGCTGGGCCAGGCTTTTATTTTTTAGCAAAACTAAACAATAAAAGCCTGGAGATCGAGGCTATTTTATCGTCTACTCAGGCTTTTGTCAGTTTTTAAGTTGCTCGATTCAGTATTTAGATATTTGATATTCATTTTTATCAGCCACGCCCCCTTCTGATACAGACCCATTGTAACTTCTAACTCCATTTTAACCATGATGGATTCATCAAAAACACCTGTCCTTGGTTCTGGTGACTCACCCTGCCCTTCTAATATGCGAGGTGGCCATGTTTTTTCGATTGCATTTTTTTTACAGCCGGTCTCATTTCAATAGTTTTGCACCACAACTAATAAGACTAAAATTAAATGAATTACTTAAATGACCAATTCTGCCGCACAATCTTTGATAGCCACCAAGTTATCCACATAGAATGCTGCAATATATCTGCACACTCTTCGCTTGTTTCGCAAATGATGTAAAGAAAGGCTTAACAATTTAAACCTTTATTTCCCTGGAGTCCCACAGGGGTGTACTAGTCCACTTCCTTTTTCCCCCTCTCTACCAACTTTTTCACTAGTAAGAGACCACACCTCTACTTAAGTTTAACGATTTATTGAAACAATCATCATTGCTGTAGTCGGGGAGCGGTCGGTCATCGTTGCTATACTCGGGGAGTGGTCGGTCATTGTTGCTGTACTCGGGGAGCGGTTGGTCATTGTTGCTGTACTCAGGGAGCGGTCGGTCATTGTTGCTGTACTCGGGGAGCAGTCGGTCACACGTCCTTTGAAGTTAGGCTGCGAGCTTAAGCCTGCACCTGTTTCCGGAGGAAAACAATAAAAAAAAAATAAAAAAAAGTTTATTACAAAGTTCTGTTGATTTCTCAATTTGCACAAGGCTATAAAAATATGTTAGTCTGCTTATCCCGCTTAGAACACTGTACACAAACACAGGCCTCGCTACACCACACATTTCTGTTTGTGAGCGACTCTCTGCCAGACAGCCTGGCTTAGGTCTAGAGCCAGTGATGGAAGAAGTACTCACTTATTTTCACTTGGGTAAAAGTATCAATACCACAATGTAGAAATACTCTGTTACAAGTACAAGTCCCGTATTCAAAATTCACTTGACTAAAAGTACAAAAGTAAATTTGGCATCAATATGTCCTTAAATGACTAAAAGTAAAAGTATTCAATATGCAAAATTTCCCGTTTCAAGTTTTCAAAATGATTGAAAATCTTTAGAAAATAGCAGTCTCACAGCGTCTCACAGATGTAGTGTGAGATGTAGTGGAAATGTAGTTGTACAATTATCTATTCAGTCACACAAGCAATGCAACTAATTAGATCTCCCCTTGTAAAGGGTATTGGAGCAACCGAGTTAGTGGACACAACTCAGACCTGTGTCTTTGATGAATTTATTATACTAACATTACAATACAAACATACTCCAACACTTATAGGCCAGTAGGTTATAAACCTATGAAAGGAAACACAAACAACAACACAACAACAAATTACTGACATGAAATATACACACAAAACTGTAAAATATATCAAAAATACAAACATTTATCGTCATGTAAACACTCTCAATTCTGACATGAAATATACACACAAAACTGTAAAACATATCAGAAATACATCCATTTATCGTCATGTAAACACTCTCAATTCTTACTGTCAGTCTCTCAGAGCTCGCAATGGAAAATGACGAACGCAGTAATAACACCCTGTCAACTAGTAACACTAATGCCTGTAGGACACTTCCTACTGACCTGTGACTTACTTAATCCCATCCACCCTGTCCGAAGTCCGAAGTAGAGTCCGAAGTGGAGTCCGAAGTGGAGTCCGAAGTGGAGTCCGAAGTGGAGTCCGAAGTGGAATCCCAAGTGGGATCGACGATCTGCCTGGTGGTTTTGGGTCGACCTTGACTCCATATTCGGAGCACATGTCCCAGCCGTTTGATTTCTGACACAATTCTGGAGCACCTGGTCATCCTGTGCAGCTCTATATTTGAGGTCTTCTCAGGCCAGAAGATGCGGCAGATTTTACGGAGGCATCCATTGTGGAAGGCATTGATCTTGTTCATGTCAAGTGTTGTCACACGCCAGCATTCCGCCTGACCAGTGAGCATCCACTCTATTTATATGGGTTTGGTCTACCCATGTGGGTGTGACCTTCTGTTGATTAATCATGTGACTTGTGCATTGTCTTAGATGACGCAACTCAGGCTCCAGCACTGTTCTACAACAGTGCCTACTGTTATCTGATCTAATCAATCAACTCTCTCAACACTCTCATGTGAAATGTACAAAGTCCCCTGGTTTCAACAGTGTAGTCACAGTTGTAGTTCTTAGAATTGCATATATTTGTACTTATTATGACTAAATATCCTGAAACATTCTGAAAATAAGATGCAGGAAGGCGCTAGAAGGCCACATGTGCAGGTAACATGCCAAATCAAACGCCACCGGTTACATCATAATAATGGATTATTCTACAGTAGTGGAGTATAAGTAAAACATATAGAAAATTGGAATTACTCCAGTAAAGTAAAAAAAATACCTCCAAATTGTACTTAAGTACAGTACTCAAGTAAATGTACTTAGTTATGATCCACCACTGGGTCTGTAAGTGCACAGTGATCCGCCCACATTGTCCATATACGTCTCCATGAGGGATTCACCCATGGTGCAGAGCTCCAGGCTAGTGGGGACACAATATCAGCATTTTGAATCATATTGGACTTCTATAAAGCACAATTATCTGCTTCTTAACCCATTAACACCGGGAACGCATCTGTGTCATTTTAAGATGTCTTTGGCTATTCAAAAAATAGCAGATATACAAGCTCATAGCGCGGCACTCGGTGAAGCTTGAAAATCTGCTATTTTTTGAAAAATGTTGAAGATTTGTGCAAATCTTTGAATATATATTTTTAAGCAAACATTTTTAACTCAAATCTTTGCTTCTGGGGGTCCCTGGAACTAAATATCTTGAGATGGGGGTCCGCGGCCAAATACATATAATTGTGGGTGGTCCTTGACATGAAAAGGCTTGAGAGCCACTGATATTATAGTAACTTAAAGGTAGGGTAAGTGATATTTTTGGGTTAAAACAAAAAAGTATTTTTTAAAAAGGTTAAAGCACTATATTCTGATAGTAATCATTGCTATAGAGTGTTTGTTCAGTAACAGGAGTCTCCCCGTCTCTCCAGCTCTTTAATAAACAGAAAAAATAAAAAAAAATCCGGTAGGTGTCAAAATCTCAGCCAATCAGGAGAAAGTACCCATTTTTAAACTTCATTTGTATAGTGTTCCAGTTCCAATTTTGCCTGCTCATTTCTTAGTGTCATTACTTCCAATTTCACTTGTTTTCCTGATTGAGTTCTATATCCTGATTGGATAAAATTGGAAATTAAACTGAAACTGAAACGAAAATGCATTTTCTGTTTTATAAAGAGCTGGAGAGACAAGGAGACTCCTTTTACTGAACAAACACTCTATGGCAATGAGTACTATCAAAATATAGAGCTATTTAACACTTATTTTAACCAAAGAAAATCACTTACCCTACCTTTAAGTTTTTTCAAAAAACTGTTAGGATTTAGAAGATATTTGTAGAATCCCCCAGAAGCAAAGATTTGAGTTACAAATGTTAAAAAATATATATATATATTCCAAGATTTGCACACATTTTCATGAAATTTCAAAAAATAGCAGATCTACAAGCTCATAGCGCCAAAGTATAAGATAATGTTTAAAGTGGTTAAAACAGACATATGCTAGCATATGAGTCTATAGCAGGCACTTCAGATAACAGCAGGTGCATGGCGATTAGATTACGTTTGATACTCTTTTATTAATCCCTTCAGAGGGACACAGAAAATAGTTTTGAATCTTGCTTTTACCTGGTTAGATATTCAATGCTATTCTCTCTTACACGCGCGGGAAATAATGCACGCTATAGCAAGGTGCAAACATCACCTCATGCTTGTTGACTCCCATTCAGACCGTGCCTTTATTTATGGGACCGCCAGTGGTCCTTGAGGGGGTTCCAGGTGGTCCCCAGCTAAATGATGGAGAGTTGGTAACCAAATGGACCCTTATAAGATGTTTAGCGTCTTGTTTAGCGTAAAAGGTTTCATTTTACGCTCTCAAGAGTTAAATTATTGTTAAACATCCGACTGTCATGTATTGGTTAGCCAGGTCACATGAACAGGAACAGGTAACTTAAATGTATAGGGACACACAATATGATGTAACCTGTTGTTATGATGGAGACCGGCGTTTGAGAGGAGAGGTCATTAATAAACATAATAAACTAAAAGACACAAAGCTTTCTTGGTATAATGATTCAATTCAGGTTGCACTAACTACAAGTAATACGTTAGGCACACAACACCGACATGTAACTGCAAGATTACTTAATTTACAAGAAGTCTTACACAATTGGAGAATGTAGAAGAATAGTTTTTTTGATCAACATTTGCCTCTTATCTCTTCTCTCCTATGGTACCAACATCAATACAGCATGGATGGAATTGTGGCCACAATCTTATCCAACGTTAACACAATATTCAAAGTCTTGGGTCTGAGAGGCTCCAAAAATCCCATCAAACGGGGGTCTGTGGCTCAAATGTCGAATGGATAATAGACCTTTTATATGAAAAAGGTTGAGCATCACTGATTTAGATGGAAAGAACACCACATTCTAAAACATCACCATTGCATTTGTATTGCCTGACTTGATGTTAGTCAACGTTGGCATATTTCGTCCGCCTCCGCTGACGAACTGCAACACATTAAAAATGAATAACCTTGTCCAGCGTTACTAACGGACTCGAAGACAAACGGGTCATATTTCCTCGCGAGTTAGTTGTAAGCCTCCATTCTCAACCACACTAAATTTGAAATGCGCTATAGACGGGGGCAAAACTGCAGCTCATAAACAGAAAAGAGACTTTCATTGCCGTCATAAAACTTTTTTCCCTTTGTGACCATTTTATGGACGGCATAATATAGCATCTAGAATCTACAAAAGCCAGAAGCGAGTCTAAATTGGACGGTTGACCATGTCTGAGGTACACATGTTGTACAACCTGACATACACATATAACAACCTAGAGTTAGCCCATTAAAACCGTTCAGAAATGGCAGATATACAAGCTCACTACACATGTGTCAAATACAAGGGCCCAGCATCCGCCTTTGAAATTGAGTCTATATAGGAAGTGACAGTTCATATAAATGGCCTGTATTTTCGCTGGTTTACCCTCGCTGGTGTGAGAAGAAATAACTCTCAATGCAAGTGGGTGGGTTTTTGCCGAACTTTAGACTTGATTTAATTACCTTAATAAACATTGTCATGAATACACTATGCTTCCAGTCGCTAGTTTAAAGTCTTCTTTCAATTACCATGATACGCGTTTTGGTAAATTATGGTCTAATTAATTTAATTAAATTGATGATAAAGTAGGGTATGCTCTGGGAGGGGCGGGATGATTTGATTGACAGGTTACACAACCAATAGCATTTATTCCCCGTCCCCGCTCTTGAGTGACAAGCTACCCAACCAATAGTATTCATTTCCGGTGTCATAGGATATGACGCGATATAGAAAGATGCCGGATTTTAAATTGCTGAACAAGTTTCATGGCATTGTGTTGTGTATTGCGTCACTGCAGACAGAGTGACATACACAGCCGGTCTCATTTCAATAGTTTTGCACCACAACTAATAAGACTAAAATTAAATTAATTACTTAAATGACCAAATCTGCCGCACAATATTTGATAGCCACCAAGTTATCCACATAGAATGCTGCAATATATCTGCTGACTCTTCGCTTGTTTCGCAAATGATGTAAAGAAAGGCTTAACAATTTAGACCTTTATTTGCCTGGAGTCCCACAGGGGTGTATAAGCCTACTAGGCCACCTCCTTTTTTCCCCTCTCTACCAACCTTTTCACTAGTAAGAGACCACACCTCTACTTAAGTTTAACGATTTATTGAAAGAATCATCATTGCTCTACTCGGGGAGCGGTCGGTCATCGTTGCTCTAGTCGGGGAGCGGTCGGTCATCGTTGCTCTACTCGGGGAGCGGTCGGTCATCGTTGCTGTAGTCGGGGAGCGGTCGGTCATCGTTGCTGTAGTCGGGGAGCGGTTGGTCATCGTTGCTCTACTCGGGGAGTGGTCCGTCGTCTCTGCTCCGTCACTGCCCCCCTGGATTCATAGAGAAGTATAGAGACATAAGGAAGAAGAGCGAGAATCGAGGGGGAAGGTGGAGGAGGACGAAGTTGAAAGCAATGAATGGCAGAAAAAGCCGATCTACAAGCGCAGTACTCACAACCCATGTTTGGTCTGTCGTGAAGCAGAACAAACAAGTCAACGGAGAGATCGCAGGTGTATTTATACTGTGATGATTGCAACAAGGATTGGCTGTGGCGAGTGGAGGCAGGTGTAGTGGATATAAGCAGAGTGGCTGTTTACTCCTGAACCTACGTTGTATACAACTACATCTTAACTAAAAAAAATTGCCGATCTACAAGCAATCTGCTATTTTCAACAAGTGCTCGTCCCAGTATAGGGATAGGGTTCATATGGTTAACTCTCTCAGTGCCAAGCCCCGAGTTATCCCGAGTTTTCTCTGAATACCCTCCCTGCCAGAACGAGAAATCCTGAGTTTTTACTTTTTACTGTGGTCGCGCTATTCTGTTTATTTTTCATGATCACTTTCACTTTCTGATTCCTTCAGACTCATTGGGTTCCGGTTTCATGACGCAGATTCCGTTTCCGGTTCTCAAACACACGGTTTTTCACACGGTATAAAAAACTAACGGAGAGCTCCACTTCTATAATCTATAGTCTGGGTGACGAACAGTCATCGCCGTCGTGTATCACATCGTATTTCTGCGACCATGTCACATCCGGTTTATGACGTATGCACTGTTTGGGCCTGTTTGGAGGGGGGGCGAGCGAGTCAGCGAGGTGATCAATGTGTCTATTTGCTGCTCTCTGCTGGTAGAACTGTCGTATGTGTTTAAAACCGCACTCATATAATTTATTTGAATGAA
This sequence comes from Gymnoscopelus braueri, assembly GCF_963280865.1. Classification (NCBI taxonomy): domain Eukaryota; kingdom Metazoa; phylum Chordata; class Actinopteri; order Myctophiformes; family Myctophidae; genus Gymnoscopelus; species Gymnoscopelus braueri. The sequence goes on from NC_137626.1 coordinate 16,475,182, forward strand.
AAATGAAAAATTAAAAAAACTCGCAAATCGCTGGCACTGGGGGAGTACTTTATGAAAATACTCTTGGCAGTGAAAGAGTTAATGTAGCACAAAGTGTGTTTCTCAAACAAGTGGCTGCCTTACCATTTTCTGTACAAAAAAAAACATCCATATACTTTCTCTGGAGGCTGACACCTGGTGTGGTAATAAAACCATTTCATAATCTGTTGACTTGCATGGTATATTTAGTTTGATGATAATATAATGATGATGACGGTGATAATTAGGACTATAACAGTACTGGTACTCAGCCATGCTTTACTGAGGGACCCCATGGTGTGACGTCTGAGCCTCTTTGACTTTAACCCATTAAGACCGGGAACGGAATCTGTTATTCTAAGATTTATTTGGGCAATTTATTTTAAACCGTGAAAATATGTGCAAATCTTTGAATATATATATTTCTAAAGCAAACGTTTGTAACTCAAATCTTTGCTTTTGGGCATTCTACAAATGTCTTCTAAATCCTAACAGGTTTTTGAAAAAAAACGTATGTTGCTATAATCAGTGGTTCTCAAACTTTTTCGTGTCAAGGACCCCCAAAATGATATGCATTTGGCCGCGGACCCCCATATCAAAATGTGTTGTTCCAGGGACCCCCCAGAAGCAAAAAGTTTAGTTAAAAAACGGTTGCTTTGAAATATATGTTTTGAAAGATTTGCACACATTTTCACAATTAAAACATAAATAAATAGCAGATCTACAAGCTTGAGCTTGTATATCTGCTATTTTTGAATAGCCATTTTTTTTTTAAAATTACACGGATACTAAAAATGACACAGATACAGGTCTTAATGGGTTAATATCAGAATAACGGAGAAAAAAGGCATTTTCAGAGTCTGGGGATCCCGGGGTGAAAGTATTAGCGCTGCAGTTGTTCACCGTAGGGGGAACATCTGCACTCACTTTCCCTGTCATATGCTCATGTATTTGTTGGAGGGATGCAAATTAAAGACCTACTGTATATAGTGCCAAGATGTTGGTACTTTATCTGTTTTTCCGTTTTCTTCATCTACTGTATGTGCCTCGGCTCAAAGCGAAACCGTTTCATGTTTGATCGGCATTATAAAATACTGATGGTTCTGTCTGTGTTGAAAGACTGGGTTGAGAGTTCAGGCAAGTGGGCAGTGACAAAGTCAAAGTCTTCTATGTTGCAATGTGCAATCAATCAATCTACCTATCCAATATATCTATAAACAATGTGCTCGTGATTCATTTTATTCTATTCCCACAACTTGCCGGCAACGCACCATTGGACAGTTTGGAGGAAAGGTTGGCTAGGAGGTAAAAACCTCCATGATCCCTCTCTGAGGGACTAGAACAAACAAACCAGTTGGTTCATTCATTTATGGAGAGAGATAGGCCATAGCACACACTTTGTCCACAATTTCTGTCACTGGAAATGGTGAGATCTCTGAGATAAATGATCTCAAAGTGTGCTGCAGGGTGCCGAAAACAAAGAGTGGAGAACCAGGTGGCTAAATCACTGTTCCAGCACTGTATAAAGTGGGCGGAGGTTCTAAAGGTTCAACACTCAAAGCAAGAGCCGCATCGATTATGCAACAATTTTGTCTACAGAGAACTTGTTTGTTGTCGGCGAGCCAGACAGACACGTCCTTTGAAGTTAGGCTGCGAGCTTAAGCCGGCACCTGTTTCCGGAGGGGGAAAAAAAACAACAACAAAATCTAAGTTTATTACAAAGTTCTGTAGATTCGTCAATTTGCACAAGGCTATAAAAATGTGTTAGTCTGCTTATCCCGCTTAGAACACTGTACACAAACACAGGCCTCGCTACACCACACATTTCTGTTTGTGAGCGACTCTCTGCCAGACAGCCTGGCTTAGGTCTAGAGCCTGTGATGGAAGAAGTACTCACTTTTTTTCACTTGGGTAAAAGTATCAATACCACAATGTAGAAATACTCTGTTACGAGTACAAGTCCCGTATTCAAAATTCACTTGAGCAAAAGTACAAAAGTAAATTTGGCATCAATATGTATTTAACTTACTAAAAGTGAAAGTATTCGATATGCAAAATGTCCCGTTTCAAGTTTTCAAAATGATTGAAAATCTTTTGAAAATAGCAGATCTTCAAGCTCACAACGCGTCGCATTGCGACGTGTTTTGAGCTTGTAGATCGGCTATTATCTTGAGTTAGTAGATCGGCTATATTTTGGCTATTTTCAGATCGGCTATTTTCAAATAGCCAAAGTATACATACGGCTGAAGTGGTTGAAGTTTGTTTTGTAATAATAATCAAAATCTACAAAGTAACTAGTAACTAAAGTTTTCAAATAATTTTTGTGGAGTAAAAGTACAATATTTGTCTCTGAGATGTAGTGGAGTAGTAAAAAAAAAAGTAAAAAATACTACAAAAATAATACACTCTCAATTCTTACCGCCAGTCTCTCGGAGCTCGCAATGGAAAATGACGAACGCAGTAATAACACCCTGTCAACTAGTAAACACTGATGCCTGTATTACACTTCGTACTGACCATTGAGCATCCACTTTATCTATATGGGTTTGGTCTACCCATGTGGGTGTGACCTTCTGTTGATTAATCATGTGACTTGTGTATTGTCTTAGATGACGCAACTCAGGCTCCAGCACTGTTCTATAACAGTGGCTACTGTCCTTATATGATCTAATCAATCAACTCTCTCAGCACTCTCATGTGACATGTACAAAGTCCCCTGGTTTCAACAGTGTTGTCTAAGCTGTAGTTCTTAGAATTGCATATATTTGTACTTATTATGACTAAATATCCTGAAACATTCTGAAAATAAGATACAGGAAGGCGCTAGAAGGCCACTTGTGCAGGTAACATGCCAATACAAACGTCACCGGTTACATCATCATAATGGATTATGCTACAGTAGTGGAGTAGAAGTAAAACATAGAGAAAATTGGAAATACTCCAGTAAAGTAAAAAATACCTCCAAATTGTACTTAAGTACAGTACTCAAGTAAATGTACTTAGTTACTATCCACCACTGGGTCTGTAAGTGCACAGCGATCCGCCCACATTGTCCATATACGTCTCCATGAGGGATTCACCCATGGTGCAGAGCTCCAGGCTAGTGGGGACACAATATCAGCATTTTGAATCATATTGGACTTCTATAAAGCACACTTATCTGCTTCTTAACCCATTAACACCGGGAACGTATCTGTGTCATTTTAAGATGTCTTTGGCTATAAAAAAAAGAAGCAGATCTACAAGCTCATAGCGCGGCACTCTGTGCCGCGCTATGAGCTTGTAGATCTGCTTTTTTTTTTTTTTCAATCGTGAAGATTTGTGCAAATCTTTGAATATATATATATTTTTTATATATATTTTTAACGCAAATCTTTGCTTCTGGGGGGTCCGCGGCCAAATACATATAGTTTTCGGTGGTCCTGGACATGAAAAGGTTTGAGAACCACTGATATTATAGAAACATAAGTTTTGTCAAAAAACAGTTTTAGAAGACATTTATAGAATCCCCCAGAAGCAAAGATTTGAATTTGTTTGCTTTAAAAAAATATATATTATTCAAAGATTTGCACACATTTTCATGATTTTTCAAAACAATTGCTGATCTACAAGCTCAAAGCGTGGCACCGAGTGCCGCGCTATGAGCTTGTAGATCTGCTATTAAAAAAAAAAAATTATATCTGCTATTTTTGGAATAGCACAAAGTATAAGATAATGGTTAACGTGGTTACAATGACAGATGCTTTCCCGCTCTCAATGGGCTAAAGGCTGCAGTAGTGGCGACGGGGAAAAAAGCTACCGCGATGTCAGTCTGTCGTGGGTCTCAGCTGACTGATTACATTTTTCCCCCCATCGGCATTGACCGAAGTCAATGCCTGCAGGGACAGTGGGACAGCTACTGTAGCCATAGAATTATTATTTTATTTTTTTCCCATTTTCCAGCCTAACCCCACCACCGCCCGACTGAACCCAAACGAGGAGAAATGCACAGAGTTTGCACAATAGGGACAGTAGTGCCGGGGAAGTACTGCAAAATTACCGCCGGCTTCTATGAATGTGATGCTTTTTTTTCACTCGGTGATCATTATCCCATTAAGAACGGGAAAGCATCTGTCATTTTTTATTTTAATCATTATCTTCTACTTTGGCTATTCAAAAATAGCAGATAGGCCTATACAAGCTCATAGCGCGGCACCGAGTGCCGCGCTATGAGCTTGTAGATCTGCTATTTTTGAAAAATCATGAACATTTGTGCAAATCTTCGAATATATATTTTTTAAAGCAAACATTTGTAACTCAAATCTTTGCTGGGGATTTTACAAATGTCTTCTAAACCCTAACAGTCTTTTTTTAAACTTGCTATAATCAGTGGTTCTCAAACTGTTTCATGTCAAAATATGTTGTTCCAGGGACCCCCCAGAAGCGAAGATTTGAGTAAAAAAATGTTGCTTTGAAAATATATATAACTAGATTTGCACAAATGTTCACGATAAAAAAAATAAAACAGATCTACAAGCTCATAGCGCGGCACTCTGTGCCGCACTATGAGCTTGTATATCTGCGTTCCCGGTCTCAATGGGTTATTCTGTGGCTCTGGATTTTAGTAAAGGAAACGGACTGAGGACATCTTGCGAATTTGTCGGCCCGAGTAGTTATTAAGGGCCTTTTCTCATTGCCATTAACGATGACTCAGTGCCCTCTTCCACCATTTCACCCCCCCCCCCCCTCCCCCCAACATGCTAAGAGTAGCAACTTATTTTTTTTGCTCCTTAACAGAGCGAATCAGCCCCACGGTTATCCAAGCATAAATGTTCCAATCAGCTATTTCTCTAGGATGTGCTTCCCTCTCTCGTGAGAACACATGGAGATGGTTCGCTGGAGGCCCGATAATTCCCCATCTTGGTTTTCTTGCAGCGTGGCTGCGGCGTTATGTAAAAAATATATATAGTTTGCAGATCAAATTATTATCTAAAATCCTTCTATAATTATTCATTTCATTCTCTTATTCTACCTCCATTATCTATGCACTTCTCCCTCTCTCCACTCCCAGTAACATCTCTCTTTCTCTCTCTTTACACTCACTCTGCTTTCTCTCCCTGTCCTCTCTCTCTCTCTCATCTTTCTCTCTACCTTATCTCCCTGCCGTCTTCCCATTCATCGTCTCTCTAACTGTGTTCTGATCTCTCTCTCTCTCTCTGTATCTCTCTGCTTTTTTTGCTTTTTTTCCTGGTCTCGCTCTGTACTCATAAACAGTCAGTGGGGGTGTGATTGGACTTGAATTTGCATTAACATAGTGTTCTGGTGCCGGCTGTTGCCATCTCAGCGGCAGGCAGCAGCATCCTGTTCCCTCTTCTCTCTCTCCGTCTGCAGTAGTGTAAAGTAACTAAGTATATTTACTTAAGTACACTTTTGAGGAATTTTTACTTATAGAGTGTTTCCGATTTTCAATAATTTTACTTCTACTCCACTACATCTTTGCCAACTTTAGTTACTAGTTACTTTGTAGATTTGTAGATTATTATTACAAAACGTGCATTAGCCGCTTCAGCCCTATGCATACTTAGGCTATTTGAAAATAGCCGATCTACAAGCTCACAACGTGTCGCAAAGCGACACGTTGTGTGGCCTTTTACTTTTTCATGCATTTGGAAACTTTCATGCATTTGGAAGCATTTGGAATACTGTGGTAATTTTACTCAAGTACATTTTGAATACGGGACTTTTATATGTAACAGAGTATTCCTGCATTGTGGTGTTGGTACTTTTACTTAAAGGGAAATACCACAAATTTTCAACCATATCATACTATACCTTAGAATCATGTGATCAGTGACATACGGTTGGTGTACTCTTTGGCTCCGCCATCTAGGCTGCCTCATTTACTAGAATGGGGAATCTCACTTCCAGCTGGAACAGTGCCACTTGAATATAAAGTTAAGACTTTGTAGAGCATTTTCAGCCAATTTATTTCTATTATCTACTAGTACAATGTCTTGTGAAATGTGATATATAACCATAATGCCATTATAAACTACTACAAGTCGCACTGTTTCATCTATAAGTGAGATTCCGCATTCTAGTGAATGAGGCAGCCAAGAGGGCGGAGCCAAAGAGTACACTGTCCGTATGTCACTGATCACATGACCCCAACAGTCGATTTTCCCGTTCTAGGCGACATCATAGAAGTAGTGTGACTAGTAGTGTGAGTAGTGTTCAGAACCCAAGATATCTTGATCCGACGATTTGCTGCTCCATTCACTTCTTTGTTTAACTTATCACTGAAAAAGGCTGTATCTCGGCTCCTGAGCACTTTTTTTTACTTAAAAAAATAAATAATTGCTGGCACAGTATGAACATATTTTTCTATTTCATTGGCACTGAGAGAGTTAAGTACAAAATGTGAGTACCTCCACCACTGCCCCTGCCTCTCTCCTGCTCTCTCTCGCCTCTGCTCTCTTGGTTTCTCTCTCTCTCTCTCTCTCTCTCTCTCTCTCTCTCTCTCTCTCTCTCTCTCTCTGTCTCTCTTATGCTCTCTGTCCCTCTCTCCTACACTGGGAGTTTCTTGTGTTGACTCCACTCCACGGATGTCCTACTTCCTAACCCCACGTTCCTGCCAACACACACACACACACACACACACACACACACACACACACACACACACACACACACACACACGCACACGCACACACATCCCCACCCAGTCGTGCTTGACGTATTAAAGCTTGTGGAAATATTAGCTTGCGCGCCTGCCAAGGATTATTCCATCTGCGTACAGCCCCTCTTCCAACGCTAATGAGAATTCATGTTATACGTTCTAAAAAGCCCAGGCAGTCGGCAGGATGCTCCCGCTATCGCCTTTTCACTCCTTTCAGACCCCCCCCCCCCCTTTCCCCCTAACCCCCCCCCCGCGCCGCCGCCGTGTCGCCCAATTCAAACTCATTTCCGAAACGAAGGAAGAGCATTGTAAAGGAAACAACATAAGAATGCTCTTAACTCAGGGAACATGTGTCATGTTAGTTGTTGTTTTTTTTGTAGCTAAATAGAACGACTGTGTTATTCAAGATAGGTTAGTCTCGGGGGGCTTGTACAAAATGAGCAAAACCTCAAATGACTGTGGAGTCTGGGCCATCTTTCAACTAACATGATAAGTGCATCTTTTTCCTTTTGAAATCCACGGGATGTGTAAATGGTGCATTTATATAACGCTTTTATCCAAAGCGCTTTACATACAGTAGATTGTGCATTACATTCACACATCGATGGCGGAGGAAACCATGCAAGGCACCAACCTGCTCATCGGGAGCAGTTAGGGGTTCAGCGTCTTGCTCAAGGACACTTCGACACTAACTGGGGGAGCCAGGGATCGAACTGGGAACCTTACGGTTCCCATCCGGCCACTCCACCCCTGAGCCACTGTGTGTGTGTGTGGATAAACTGGATTTATATCGTTGTTGTCGGACAAAAACCTAGTATCTCCAAATGTCATCTTTTTAGTGTTTTCATATAGCTCAGAGACAAATGCGTCGCGGTGCGATGCATTGTGAGCTTTTAGATCTGCTATTTTCAAAGGATTTTTATACATTTGAAAACTTCGGACATTCTGCAAAATGAGTACTTTCTACTTTTGGTACATTTAGATGGATTCCGGACATTTACTTGTAACAGAGTATTTCTACATCGCAGAATTGATACTTTTACTAAAGTAAAACGTCTGAGTACTTTTTCCACCACTGTCCTCATGTTACACGTAGCCTCAGTGTGTTATAATCAGTTGCAGTCATAGTTTCATAGCATTGTCATATAGCTCGCTGTACTGTCATGTTTCTCAAGAAGCAGTGACACAGCCTTAACAGTTTCCTAGTGGCTGAGAGCATTGCAACGCTGTGCCAGAACTAGACAATTATTTCCCGGACAAAAGGTGAAACAGAGCGAAGAAAAGAGGAACATTTTGTCTTTTTGGGAAACCTTTTATCTTCCACTTTTATATGGTATATGGCAGTCTAAAATCTACCAATCTCACCTCCTGCCAAAGCACAACACCTCCTAGGCATCACACTGAACATTAAACTAACAACCTAGACGCTGTTATTTGTCTATTATAGTGTAGCCAGACCAGCCAGAGATCTCGGATTCCAGTTTCATGTTTTGGCCTAGTGGTCAGTGGTGGTCAAATGTGTTACTTACGTAAAAGTATCAATACTGCGATGTAAAAAATACTATTGTTACAAGTAAAAGTAAGGTATTCAAAATGTAAGTATTGGTATCAAAATGTAAGTATTGGTATCAAAATGAACTTAAAGTACCAAAAGTAATGTGTAAAATGTATAAAAATCATTTGAAAATGACGCAAAAAACGTCGCAAAGCGTAAATCCGGCCCGCGGCCTCTTCTTCCTCTCATTCCTCATCAAGGTCTTCATTTTGCAGTGTCGCTGTCGTGTTGTTGTTGTGGTCGCTGTCAGGGCCGGATTAATTACAGCCAGTTTAACCACTTGAATTGCAAAAACAGTTAAAATAGGCGATCTAAACTTTCTAAAATGTACTTATTTATTTTGTATTTATTTATTTTTTATCCCATAATTTAACAGATTTTTCACCCTAGTGCCAATCCCTAATCTTGTAATCCTGGGCGCTACTCTCCCTCTGCCAGCCTAGGGAGAGCCCCGAACTGAGCTCATGCTTCCTTCAACGCATGAGGAGTGAGCAGGCCGCTTCTTATCACCTGACAGGGGGGAGTTTCCCCGGTAGGACGTAGCGCGTGGAAGGAACAGGTTATTCCAACCAGTTCCTTTCCCCTCCATCAGGCGCCCCGGCTGACCAGGGGGAGGCAGTATAGAGACCAGGATTACTGCATGTTTTTTGTGAGGGCACCTACCCTAGGGAACACAGGGAGAACATGCACACTTTCTAAAGTTGATGAAATGCATAAATTGTACCACTTGAGAGTGTATATAGCAAACTACTAATACTGTAGGTAGCCTGGGCAAAACAAGACATGGGTCTCTAGTTTGAGGATGGTAAAATTATGTTTTATCGGCAGCCACATTCGATGGGTTCAGAAGTTTGACACACAGCAGTGGTATTGATGATAAACAGCAGGTGAGGAGCTCACGCAGACCTTGGTGTGCGTCACACAGACCGGCACCCTGTAGTTGAACTCGTGCAGTGCGGCGCACGCTACGGTAGAAATCCCTGCTGGTCCAATTAAAAACAAGAAGCAAAGGAGGGAAGTGTGGTAAATTGCAGGATGAACTCATTTTGGCAGTTTCTGATTTAATATGTCTTTGAGGTGGAAGCTTGTCTGATGGAATGTAATGGGGAGACCATGCAGGTTTGCTTGTCTTTTTTTTTTATAGTGGACATTGACATGACTAAAACGGCGATCACATTTAAAAAAATCATCCTTTGAGGGGGCATGGTGGCGCAGTCGGTAGCCTTGTCGCCTCACAGCTAGAAGGTCCTGAGTTCAATTCCCGCCGGGGACGCTGTGGACGCTGGGGGCGTGTTCTCTCCTCCCAGTGCCCATACCCTAGGTGGGGTTGGCGAAAGGGCCTTTCTGTGTGGAGTTTGCATGTTCTCCCCGTGTCTCCTAGGGTAGGCACCCTCACAAAAAAACATGCAGTAATCCTGGTTGCAGTTGGAGGCAGTATATAGATACTGCCTCCCCCTGGTCAGCCGGGGCACCTGATGGAGGGGAAAGGAACTGGTTGGAATAACGTTTTCCTTCCACGCGCTACGTCCTACCGGGGAACCTCCCCCCTGTCGGGTGATAAGAAGGCTTGTTAGCTCTCATGCATTGAAGGAGGCATGAGCTCGGCTCTGGGCTCTCCCTAGGCTGGCAGAGGGAGTGCAGCGCCCAGGATTTCTTAGACAATTGGCACTGGGTGAAAAAAAGATGTGGTTGAAAAATTGTGGGATAAATCCCAATTGGAAATGTAATGTGGTCTTCGGCCAGGTCCTATATAGGAACCCCAAACTACAGGTGGTTTTCAATTTAATCTAGTAAGAAACTAATTCAGGGCCTGGTGAACTAGCTGACAGAGGTGGCCTGGTGTTCCAGGTGACTTCACGGAAAGATCCCACAGCGTTATGGGTTTTACACACACACTCTATTTCACATTTCTGCTGGGCTCTCACTGGCTCTGTATAACTGGCTGCTGTCAAACACAGCATTAGGAGCTATACAGCGTTTTGATGAATGAAATCCATTACAGCTGATTAATCACCTCCAATGTTAGCAGCATACTGTATAATCTACTGGGTGAAAATCAGCGCGCGTCCAATTAATGTCAAAGCATTGTTATTAACATCAAACACTGCTGATATCTTGTGTACGTGTGGGTGGGAGTCTGTTTATGTGCGCACACACACAGTGTTTGTGTGCGTGTGTGTCCGTGTGTGTGTGTGTGTGTGTGTGTGTGTGTGTGTGTGTGTGTATTTATGCAATTTGTTTGTGCACTGGTCTGTTTGATTTTAACCAATGTGTCAAAACTCCTCAACAATGTGGCCAGTACCAAAACACTTAACACAGTTTTGCAGTGAGCGTTGCTTGGCCTTCGAACCCTTACCCATCCCTCGTGTCCCCCCCTTTTTTTTTGGTGCTCATCTACTGCAATCCTGTCCTGTTCACCCCATTTGCATGTTAATAAGAGTCTTAAGAGTCTATAGAGGAAGTGACAGTTCATATGAATGGCCTGTAGTTTCCCTGTTCTACCCCAGCTTGTGTCAGAAATATTTTTTCTACATTCAAGTGCGTGGGTTTTTGACAAACTTTAGAGTTGATTTTATTACTTTAATAAACATATGCATTTTGGTTAATTGTGGTCCCATTTATTTTAAATTTGACGATAAAGTAGGGTGTGCTCTAGGAGGGGCGGGATGATTTGATTGACAAGCTACACAACCAATAGCATTCATTTAGCGATTGATTGCTGGTAGCTTTTTGGTATATATTAACACATTGATTGCCAAGATCGCATTGATGCGTTCTTTCAAATACATCACTTGATGGCCAAGATCGCATTGATGCGTTATTTTTTTTTTATTCCACAAGGGGCACCCTAACACAGCTTTGGAATGATCGATCGTCACTCAGAGAAGTAGTATGTGGATATGACGTCAGCGCAAAAAACGTCCATTCTTCCCAACGATGGGTTTTTCAGAAAAAACAGCTGTAACTCAGTTTCTTTTTTTTTGCATTGAAAACCGCCAGTTTTCAGCGGCCCGAAGCCCCAAAATGGCGGATCACGGTTGGAATGTTGTCGTTCCTATTGATACACAGGAACCCACGGGGGACTATTTTGTTTGTGTTTTTGGGTCTGGCGGTGTCACTTTGTCCATCTCTTTTATACAGTCTATGGTATTTACACGCAACAAATCACACAACTGGGTCCCAGCCAGGCAAGTACAAATAGTACACACACACACACACTCCCTGCTTACTGACATTGACCCACAAGGCTGCAAATTGTTCTCTCTCTCTCTCTCTCTCTCTCTCTCTCTCTCTCTCTCTCTCTCTCTCTCTCTCTCTCTCTCTCTCTCTCTCTCTTTCTCTCTCTTACCCTCCCTGCCCTCGCATGTTCCTTCCTCAAATGCCACCCCCCCACCCCCGCCACATCCCATTTATTGTCCTCAACACAGACGCATCATATCTCAGCAAAGAGGAGATAGCCTGCTAAATCAATCCTCACACCTTGTATAGATATGCTATGCAAATACTCCTGCTGTACCCGAGCAATGGAGGAAGGGTGATGAATACTACCTATCTGCTCTCTCTCTCTCTCTCTCTCTCTCTCTCTCTCTCTCTCTCTCTCTCTCTCTCTCTCTTACCTACAGTAAAAAGGTGCTTAGATGGAAAGAGGATTAAAGCTTTGCTACCCACCTGAGACGCGCCTGTTGGGGGCTTTATTGTATTTGTGCGTGAAAAACCCTTTCACTAAAGTGCTGACGAGCCATGGCCAAATGCCGAGACGAAAGAGAGAGTAAGGCTATGAGTGAAAGAGTGAGAGAGAGAGAGAGAGAGAGAGAGAGAGAATGAGTGAAGGGGGGTGCAAATTGTGTTGTGGGGTAAGGGGACCTTGATTGTATTGAGATATTGAGATAATGCCGACAACAGCAGCTGCTTGCCTAGGTGTGGATGGATGTGTGCGCGTGCGCGTGTGTGTGTGTGGTGAGCCTGTGTGTATACATGCATCTGCCTCTGTGCGTGTGCACGCGCGTGGTTGTTTGTTTGTGCACGCAGGCACACGAGGGCCTAGCATTTGTCATCGACACCTGTCACTTTTAAAGCTCCCTCTTGTACCATTCTCATCCCTGAGATCCCAGGCTATGCATTTTTAGCTGACTCATCCATTTTTCTTACTTTTTTTTTCTTTCTTTCCGGCCATCCTTTAACTACAATCTTATGTTTGCATCTGGCTTTACCCTGCAGCCGCACTGTGAGCCTGCTTGAGTAAACATTCTACCAAGTTATATACCCAGTGGTGGAAGAAGTACTCAGATATTTTACTTAACCCATTAAGGCCTTAGGCTGATTAATTTATTTTTTCTTCTAAATCCTAACATTTTTTTGAAAAAAAATATATATATTTTTTTTCGCAGTTTTTCAAAAATAGCAGATCATAGAAGAGCTATGAGCTTGTATATCTGCTATTTTTGAATAGCCAAATAAATCTAAAATGACACAGATGCGTTCCAGGTCTCAATGGGTTAAGTAAAAGTAGCAATACCACAACATAAAGATATTATGTTACAAGTAAAAAGGCCCGTGTTCAAAATTTTACTTGAGTAAAAGTACAAAAGTATTGGCATCAAAATACACTTAACTCATTCAGTGCCAGACTTATTTCTGGCCGTGTTGTCCCAGTGCCAGAGATTTTTCAATTATATCTTAGATTTTCAAGTAGTCAGTCACAGAATATTTATCTCCAGTATGATCGATACCGTCGTGGTTGCTAATCACTGAGGCTTATTACTGTGTGGTTTCACAAATGTCAACGAGGTCATCGCGACCTCGTTGACATTAATTGTCTGGGCCAAAAATACATAGTAAAAAAAAAGTACACAGGAGCCGAGATACAGCCTTTTTAAGTAATACGTTAAACAAGGAGTAAATCTTCTGATCATGATATTGGGTTCTGAATGTTTAAAAAAAAAAAACACATGAAAAACGTCAATGGCACTCAATGAGTACCAAAAGTAAAAGTACTAAAATGTTTGAAAATAGCAGATCTATACAAGCTCACAACACGTCGCAATGCTTTGAGGAAGGCATTGGATTCCGTTCATTTCTGTATGGTACAGCATGAAAAACAACTTACAGACACTTTCTTGAGATAAGAGATCCAAGGCATTAATAATCACAGCGATTTTTGTCAAAGGGCTGTTCACAGCGAGCATGATATAACTACAAACACACACTGCACAGTAACACTGTGTCACAAACACACACGGAGGGGGAGAGGGTTGGAGCTATCCGTGGTGCTGAAAGATGCATGAAACAGGCAGTGGCGGGAAACATACTCAAATGTTTTACTTATGTAAAAGTGTCAATTCTGCAATATTGAAATATTCTGTTACAACTAAAAGTCCGGAATTCAAAATGTAACTGAGTAAAAGTACAGGCATCAAAATGTACTTAATGTACCAAAAGTGAACATACTCATTATGCAGAATGTTCCATTTCAAGTTTTCAAATGTATAACAATCTTTTGAAAATAGCCGATCTACAAGCTCACAATGCGTCGCATCGCGACACATTGTGAGCTTGTAGTTCTGCTATTTTCAAATGGACGAAATGTATATAGGGCTGAAGAGGTTAATGTATGTTTTGTAATAATAATTAAAATATACAAAGTAACTAGTAAGTAAAGTTTTCAAATAGTTGTAGTGGAGTAAAAGTACAATATTTAGCTCTGAGATGTAGTGGACTAGAAGTAAAAGTATTCAAAATTGTAAATACTCAAGTAAAGTACAAATACCCCAAAATTGCAGTACTTGAGTACATGTACTTAGTTACTTTACACCACTGCTGCACAGTCAAACTGTGTCAGAAACCCACACGGAGGGGGAGAGGGTTGGAGGTATCCATGGTGCTGAAACATGCATGCAACAGGACATGACTCTGGTTATTGCGAACGCGGAAGGAGCCGCGCCTCCGACCAAGTGGAGCTTACCATGTAACCGTGCTCGGGTTGTGTGTGTCTCCGTGTGTGTCTCTGTGTGCGTGCACTGCCTCAGCCCTGTGTGCAGCCAAGTAAATGTCCAATATAGACGTACCATACATCAAATGAAAGGCCTTTGAAAACTGAACACACCTGTCAAGGTTGCGTTTAAGCCCGCCCCTTCCCCCGGAAGCCACGCCCCGGAGAAGGTTCCTAAAAACTCCCCATTGAAACCCCATGTTAAATGAAAAGTGCCCGAATCGCTCCGAAACTTTTTCTACCCCCCCTAAGTGGGGGTCTACGAACAAATACTTCGGGCTCGGATTTTGGCTCCGCCCCCCGGAAGTGGGCGAAACAGCCACTTCAAACACTTTGTTGAATTGTTCAAAAACATTCAAAGTTTTCTTTTTGTGAATTTGTATTTTTCTAAGATGCTCCTTTTAACGCAGATTTTTTTTGTATTTTTTATATATTTTTTTATTGGTTACTTTTTTTTAGATGATTTCTTTTCATTATCATTTAATTTTGTTGGCGTTCGCTTCCCGCGTTCGCGCGTCTTACTTGTGCATTATAAGGAGATAATTGTAGGCTACCTGAAGTAATGCCATATAGCCTACCAGCTACCGTTAGCTATTCATAATTGTCCCCTCATCTCAGTTAATGAGGAAACATCTCTGAGGGTGAGTGAGAGCAATTGCATCCCAGATCCCACACTATGGAATGAGCTTCCACCCCATGTTGGAGCGTCTCAAACTCTGCCTGTGTTTAAATCACGTTTGAAAACTCACTTGTACTCTTTGGCGTTCGAACTGAGAGTTGTTGTTCCACCAGGCATTGTGTCTACATGTTGACCTGTTTATTTGTGTGTTTGTTGTGTTTTTGCTCTTGTATTTAGAAATCTAAATATTTTGAAAATAGCCGATCTACAAGCTCACAAGCTTGTAGTTCTGGTATTTTCAAATGGCCGAAATATATTGAAGACCAGAGTATTAACAGAGTATTTTACATTGCAGTATTGGTACTTTTACTTAACCCTTTAAGACCTGAAGCCGATTCTACAAATATCTTCTAAATCCCAACAGTTTTCTGAAAAACTTATGTTTCTAATTCTATATCAGTGGTTCTCAAACTTTTTCATGTCAAGGACCCCCAAAATGATATGAATTTGGCAGCGGACCCCCATCTCAAAACATTTCGTTCCAGAGACCCCCAGAAGCAAAGATTTGAGTTAAAAAATGTTCGCTTTAAAAGAATATATATTCAAAGATTTGCACACATTTTCACGATTTTTCAAAAATAGCAGATCTACAAGCTCGTAGCGCGGCACCTGGTGCCACGCTATGAGCTTGTAGATCTGCTATTTTTGAATAGCCAAAGTCTCAAATAATGCTTTTTAGCTCAAATAAAAAAATGACACAGATGCGTCCCAGGTCTTAATGGGTTACTGCTGACAACAGTGGTCATCGGAGCGCTCGGCCACTCACCCACATAGTAGGAAGATAGAAATAAAAGTCTGGCTTCATTGTCGAGGCTCTAGTGTTTAAATAACACTGTAGCATGTTTGTCACCATGGCGAAGCTGGCGCAGGGGTAACAGACGACACAATTTGCTTTGGCAGGCGAACACAGAGGCTTCTCGTGCTCGTGCCAGAGGGGTGGCGTAACGGCAAGTGACCTAACACAGAGTCTTAAAAGTGACGGTCACAATGAGCCGGCTCAGTGTCAAAGACATTATAACAAGCCTTTGATAAATAGCTATAACGTAAATGAACCACTACTGACACGCCGGATACTCTTTAACTCCCCCAGACTGCCTTATGGGTAGGAGGAGTTTCCCTTTTTTTCCCCCCGGGTAATTTTTTTGCTCCTTTTTTTCCCCCATCCTGAACCAGTTAACCCAATAAGAACGGGAAAAACAAATTAAGATGTATTTGGCTATTCAAAAATAGCAGATCTACAAGCTCATAGAGCTTGTAGATCTGCTATTTGTTTTTTGTTTTTAATCGTGAAAATGTCTCCAAATCTTTGAATATAATATATTTTCAACTTTATCTAAAATCTTTGCTTCTGGTGGGGTCCCTGGAACAAAATATTTTGATTCTACAAATGTCTACAAACAGTTTCATGGAAAAACTTAATAAATGTTAAGGACCCGCAAAATTATGTTTTTGGCCGCCGATCCCCATCAAAATGTTTTGTTCCAGGGACTGTCAGGACCCCCCCCCCCCCAGAAGTAGCTTTAAAAATGTATTCAAAGATTTGCACAAATGTTTGAGATTATTCAAAACATGCAGATCTACAAGCTCATAGCGCTATGAGCTTGTAGACCTGCTATTTTTGAATAGCCAAAGTATAAAACAATGGTTTAAGTGGTTACACAGATGTGTTCCCGGTTTTAATGCGTTAAAAGATTCGGGGGATTCGATATGCCGTCACTCATCTCTTGCTCAGCTTTATTTGACAGCCGGGGTCATGAGCTATACCGTTAGAGTGGCACCGATATGAATCATGTGGCAAGGGCCACATTCTGCCACTTCACAACAAAAAAATAAGAAAAAAAGATTCCCCACTGGGCAGAAAGGCAATCAGTGGAAATTAACCCCTTCAATCCGGGAACGCATCTCTGTCATTTTTTGATGTCTTTGGCTATTCAAAAATAGCAGATATACAAGCTCATAGCGCGGCACCGAGTATGAGCTTGTAGATCTGCTATTTTTGAAAAATCATGACATTTTCGAAAAATATTTGAATATATATAATATTTTTAAGGGGACATTTTTTACTCAAATCTTTGCTTCTGGGGGGTCCCTGGATACAAATATTTTTACAAATGTTTGCTTTAAAAATATATATATTCCAAGAATAGCAAAAAAGTTTCACGATTTTTCAAAAATAGCAGATCTACAAGCTCATTGCGCGACACTCGGTGTCGCGCTATGAGCTTGTAGATCTGCTGTTTTTGAACGGCCAGATAAATCTGAAAATGACACATGCGTTCCCGGTCTTAATGGGTTAGAGCGGAGGGAAGCAAGGGGTGAGGGTGAACAGCCGAGGGAAAGAGAGGGGAATAAATGTAATGGTGAGTCAATAGGTATTGATTTTTATGTAAATTTCTGAAGAGCAGAGGAGCGCCGCGCGGTCACGCCGGGTGCTCGGGATCCAAAATAACCGTAAAAACAGATGAGGGGAGGGATACTATCAGAGTGTATCCTCTGATTTTCCACTACGATGAAGGTCTCTTTCTCCCTCCATCTCTCTCTCCCTCCCTCCCTGCCCACTGACTCAGGCCCTCGACTCGTGCGTTTTCTCACCCACGCTCTCCCATTCGTCCCATCTGCGTCTCTCTCTCTCTCTCTCTCTCTCTCTCTCTCTCTCTCTCTCTCTCTCTCTTCCCCCCCCCCCCCACACACACACACACACACTCAACCCTCTTTGCATTACTGCCAACGAGTCAAATGGATGTTGGCATATTTTACAGCCCTGTTGTCCAACTCTCTCTCTCTCTCTCTCGTGCGCGGGCCAACTACTCCGGCGCGCGGCTCGACAAGAGCGCGAGTTGGCAGCTGATGTGACAAGCGTACGCTAAAGCAATTAGCGTGGCCACCAAACGCGCTCGAAGGAACCCAATGCGTCCTGTCTGCCGCCGCGCGTCCGAGGGAGGGAGAAATAAAGGGTATTATTTATATCCCAAAAGGTCAGCGGCCTCACTGTCAGAGGATTTCATATCTGTTAACGTTGGGGTATTTAACAACCCGCCCAACATACGGACATGCACATGCTAGCAGTGCACGCACACACACACACACACACACACACACACACACACACGCGCGTACGTACGTGGGACAAAAGAAGTGGCAGGATCGTGACAAGTCTGTGACAATGGCTCAAACAACCCCCGCACACATGTGCGTGCACAGGCACGCACGCGTGCGCGCGCACACACACACACACACACACACACACACACACACACACACACACACACACACACACACACACACACACACACACATACAAAAGGCCGTTAACAGCGGGTGATGTTAAATGATCAGGATTATGGAAAGCATAACCCGCACACATGCAAATTGCTCAGCACGCGCGCACACACACACACACACACACACACACACACACACACACACACACACACACACACACACACACACACACACACACACACACGTCAAAGCATAGTCAAGCTAAAAACGGTGGATTATGACAACCTCGGAAAAGGCCAAAGGCCCCCCCGCTGTCGCGAACAATGACCCTCATCTCATGCCTTCTTTGTTCCGTAGGACAGTGGGTTACGAGTGACACGGGAGGCTTCTGAATGGCAGTCGATCCAAGGTGAGGAAAGCATGGAATCCCACAAACACGCACAGCACACACACACACACACACACACACACACAACACAGATGTCAAAGCAATATTCAAGTTAACCCATTCCAGATTAGATTCCTTTGGGCTATTCAAAAATAGCAGATATACAAGCTCATAGCGCGGCACCGAGTGCCGCGCTATGAGCTTGTAGATCTGCTATTTTTTTTAAATCGTGAACATTTCTGCAAATCTTTTTTTTTTTTTATTGCGAACATTTTAAACTAAATTCTTTGCTGCTGGGGGCGGGGGTCCCTGGCACAACAACATTGAGATGGGGGTCCACGGCCAAATACATATCATTTTGTGGGTCCTTGACATGAAAAAAGTTTGAGAACCACTGATATAGCAACATATATATATTTTTTTTACTTTTAGGATTTAGAAGACATTTGTAGAATCCCCCAGAAGCAAAGATTTGAGTGAAACATGTTTAAAAATATATATATTCAAAGAGTTCTTTTTAACGATTTTTTTCAGAAAGACTGCAGATCTACAAGCTACTGTATGAGCTTGTATATCTGCTATTTTTTGAATAACCAAAGAAATAAAAAAATGACACAGATGCCTTTCCGGTCTTAATGGGTTAGAAACGTCATGACAACCTCGGAAAAGGCCGAAGGCCCCCCCGCCGTCACGAACAATGATCCTCATCTCACGCCTTTTTTGTTCCCAGGAAAGTGGGTGACGAGTGACACGAGAGGCTTCTGAATGGCAGTCGATCCAAGGTGAGGAAAGCGTGGAACCCACAGACATGCACAGTACACACACACACACACACACACACACACACACACACACACACACACACACACACACACACACACACACACACACACGGTTCCATTGAAAGCAGAAGACGAGCAAAACATGAGACGATGACTACAAATGGGATGCGTTAGTGCTGACATCAGGTCAGGGCCGACTGAGTGTGAGTGACAAACATCTGCTGTTACAAAGGTGATGCTTTTCCATCTCGTCACGAGGGGTCTGTATATAGCAGGGGTCTTCAACGTTTTCAGGCCAAGGACCCCCTAGCTGAGAGAGCGATGAAGCAGGGACCCTCTACTCTATATTGTATAAAATTGTGTTTCAGATTAAAGGTTTTTTTTTACTCTACACCTATAGCCTCTTTGCCAAAAATAGCCGATCTACAAGCTCTCAACGCCTCGCAGCGCGAGGCGTTGAGAGCTTGTAGATCTGCTATTTTCGGCTAATGTTCCCCTCAGAAAAGGAATTCTAGGGTTCAAGTGGTTAATGTAAAAAAAACTAAATCCTATCACACGAAGATTTGGCGGACCCCCTAAAGTAGCTCTGAGGACCCCCTGTTGAAGACCCCTGGTATATAGTGTATCAGCCTGATCTCACACAATTTAGTACACATTGCACGGACCCAGTGCACGTCATTCCGTGCATAGCCGCCTAGAAAACCCAGAAAACCCATGCATGTGTACGGCGAGTCCCACGGTGGGCGTAACCGGGTTGCAACCCGGAAGCAGAGCAGTCCCGATACCACACGATTTACGATTCTGTGCCTGTCGGTACATAACTCAAACGGCGCTGAGTAGGCTCAGGCGAACGTCGCAACGTACGGGACGGCAACTCGTTCGCCGTAGCTCACTCGGTGGTCCCTCACGTGGCTCCAGTTCGCGTAATACTGCGCGCCTCCGAAATGGTTGATTGAAAGTTTAAATAAATTACATTAAAAGTAAGTACAAAAAAGTAAGTTGCTTCCTTAATTTAAATAATATAAAATAAAGTAAAATAAAGAACTGGTTCCTTCTGGCCGACTGGTAGATGAAAGTTTTAAGTTAATTATCAGAAACAGCAGAGACCAATAATGAACCACACAGACAGATTGAAGCTAATAAGAGCTAGAAGGAACGTGCTGTATGTGGTCATTACATTGAAGCTGGCGATGATACAATATACTCTTGGGTAACACTTATATGAAGTGCTCTTCTGTTCTGTCCAGAGAATGCATCGCAGTCAGTCACGTTGAATTTTGTACGGTGTCAACACAGAAAACTCCCAGACGTCGCCTTTGTTCAAACGTGTACGCTGCCTCATTTACCGCAGCTGTTGAGATAACTTACCCCCCCCGCCCCTTCCGCGAGCGCAGCATGCACGTGCAGCCATACACGTAGAGGCACGTGTACCCCCCACAACCCCACCGTCAAAGTAAATTGGGTGCATGTTCTTCCAAAGCCCCTATTTATGAGCAGCATCCTGTTGTTTCTCCCTGATGCAGTGTTTCTGACATCCCTCACATGGATGGGAGGAATCCATCCACCTTCTCATCCACACACGAAGGGGAGAGAGAGAGAGAGGGAGAGGGAGAGGGAGAGGGAGACAAACTGTACCACACATAAAGGAGAGAGGGAGGGGGCGAGAGAGAGAGAGAGAGAGATGGAGAGAAAGAGTGAGATGGAGAGAAAGTTAAAGAAAGAGGTGGACATAAAGGCATAGAGAGAGAGAGAGGAAAAGAGAGGAAAACAGTTGTGGTGAGACGGCAACACAGAAAGCAAGAGAGATAAAAAGAGAGACAGATGGAAAAGGGAGGAGAGAGCTACACTTGCCATAAACTCAGCTGTCACGCACCACCCCAAACCCCCCTCCCCCCTCCCCCCTAAAGCATCCTGTCAATCACTAGGCTGATGACAGACAGGCCTCCGCCGCTCCGTGCTCATCCCATCATCCCATCATCCCATCATCCCAATCACAACAGGACCTGATGCTGTCCTCCTGTGAGCCGCCCTTATCAAAACCTGCACACTCTGTGTGAATGTGTTACATGTATCTCTGTGTGCAGACACAGACATGAGGCTGCGTCCATGTCATAGGGGTGTGTGTGGGTGTGTGTGTGTGTGTGTGTGTGTGTGTGTGTGTGTGTGTGTGTGTGTGTGTGTGTGTGTGTGTGTGTGTGTGTGTGTGTGTGTGTGTGTGTGTGTGTGTGTGTGTGTGTGTGTGTGTGTGTGTGTGTGTGTGTGGACTATAGTAGATCGGTGTGTGTGTGTGCCACGTGCTTCAGTATAGTTTGTGCGTGTGTGTTTGTGTGTTAACTTGAGTAAAAGTACAAACGTATTGGTATCATAATGTACTTAAAGTACCAAAAGTAAAAGTACTAAAATGTTTGAAAATAGCAGATACAAGCTCACAGCGCGTCGCTTCGCGACACGCTGTGAGCCTGTAGATTGCTATTTTCAAATAGCCTATAGGTTTAAAATAGGGCTAAAGTGGTTAATGGATATATGTGACAGTCTCAATGGTAACCAACTGTATGTTTTATTATGTAATAATGTATATCTGCAAAGTAACTAGTAACTTAAGTTTTCAAATAATTGTAAAAGTACAATATTTGCCTCTGAGATGTATAGTGTAAAAGTATAGACGATCGGAAATATTCCAGTAAAGTAAAAGTACCTCAATATTGTATTTAAGTACAGTACTTGAGTAAATGTACTTAGTTACTTTAAACCAGCACAGCGCTCTGCTCCGTGTGAATGTGTAACACGTCTGTGTGCCGAGGACATGAGGTTGCATCCGTGTCATAGGTTTGTGTGTGTGTGTGTGTGTGTGTGTGTGTGTGTGTGTGTGTGTGTGTGTGTGTGTGTGTGTGTGTGTGTGTGTGTGTGTGTGTGTGTGTGTGTGTGTGGACTGAGTAGATCGGTGTGTGTGTGTGTGTGTGTGTGCTACGTGCTTCAGTACAGTGGTGGAAAGTAAGTAAGTCCATGTACTTTACTGTACTGTATTTCACATTGTGAAAACAACACTCTATAGACATTTGATTCATAGCAGAAAGAGGTACTACCTGCGATTGATTCATCATGTTCATGGCACACACAGGAGTTGTCCCTGCAGTGTTCGGAATGCCGTCCAGGGTGCAAACCGAACACTGAGGGCTCATAGCATAACTTCGAGGACAGGGCACCCCACCGGGGTGCGATCCGCCTCTAACATTAGTATGAGAAGGAATGAGCATTTGTGGTTTCGGCAACAGGTTTATTCACCAGCCTGTCCAGCTCCGTCGCATCCTCCACCCACTCTCTGTGGACCGCTGCCGCAGGCATCCCGTCCACCAGGGGTTTGGCCACCAGCTCTTTAAGCCTGACGGTGGCCGACCCCTGCAGCAACGACACCACGTTGAGCGCCTTGTAGAGAGCGTTGAGGGCCGCGGTGCGATCTTGCCTGGCATGCTCGGCGAAGATGGGCCGATGTCCCGGGCCGATTCCCACCGAGCCTCTCCTCGCCCTCTCGATTCTCGTGGCCAGAGCAGCGTCCATGGGGGGAAGGCCTACGACCCCCAGGTCCGCCCCGGAGAGGATCTTGGTCGCGAACCCAAGCCGCTCCGGTTCCCCCCTACCTCGCCGCCAGGAGTGGTGCAGGGCCGCACGGACTCCCACCGCCTCGGGCAGGAGTTTTGAGGCGACCTGCCGGGGAGCGAGGGGCGCCAGGCCCTGGAATCCTGGGATGGGGGCCCCGGCGGTGGCCCATGGCGAGGCCAGCGTCGGTGTTAGCACTACCGCTGGAGGCCGCCAGGCCCTGGGCCCTCCTGAGGCGGCACTCCAACTGGTGGACCGTGAAGTCGTCACAAGGTCTGCATGCGTCTTCGTCGCCTGCGTGGTGCAGGGCGAGCCACGCATGGTTGGGCCCCAGGCACAGGATGCACAGCCGATGGCGGTCGTCCGCTGCTACTGGTAGGCCGCAGCCCGTCAGACGGCAGACACGAGGCGCCTCCATCTTCTTTTCCTCCAGTCACCACGAGGCAGGTAAACGCAGCTAGGCTAACCCAGCCTAGCTTCCGCCTATTAGCTTAACGCGGCCTGTAGTCTGGCTAGCGGCGTTAGCTAACTTCTTAGCTCGTGGAAGACTGAGAGGACAGGAAAAGTAACGCGGGAGCGTTTTAATCTAACAACGATAAACTGATTAGATAACGAAAACGCCCGTAGAGCGACACTGGGTGCCCTCGCTATGGGTTTTGTTGGGATTCGTCGAAGTTTATCGCGGTTGCTAGTCGTGTTGTCTTCAGGACTCGTGCGCATTCGCTGCTTGCAGAGTGAAGAACCACAGAACCCTGTCCAATCGAAGATTGTTTCCTGGAGCTCTAGTGTTGTGCTCTGTGCAATCGCCAGAGGGCGATGATATCCCATAAGTAAGTTTCTTATGTAGAAACGAAAATAACAACTGTAGTTACTAGTTACTTTGTAGATTTTGATTATTATTACAAAATCTACAATCACAATGCATTGTGAGCTTGTACATTTTAATACCAATACTTTTGTACTTTTACTCAAGTACATTTTGAATTCCGGACTTTTACATGTAGTATTTCTATATTGCAGTATTGATACTTTTACTTAAGTAAAACAATGTAAGTACTTTTCCCACCGTTTTTGTGTGTGTTTGGGGGGGGGGAGGATTGTGCGTGTGTGTGTGTACCCAGTAGTGTGTCTGCGGTTTTGACAAGCGCACTTCCGCTTGGAGGAAGAGAGTGTACTATGTGTCTGTAGAAGTATGCTTCGGTGCTTTTCTGTGTGTGTGTGCTTGTTCGTGTGCGCGTGGTGCGTGCGTGTGTGTGTGTGTGTGTGTGTGTGTGTGTGTGTGTGTGTGTGTGTGTGCACACGTGCGTGTGTGTACGTGCTTGTCTTTCTCTCTCTCTCTGTCTGTCTCCCTGACAAGTACTCCATTCCATGGAGCCTAGGGATAAGGCTGGCTCAGCAGCGACATCAACAACAATAACAACAATAACATCAACATCTCCGCCCATCATAAATCTCTTGTTGTTTACAAACCGGGACAGTTGAGTGCTTCCGTCTCACCACATCACAAACCACATCACAAATCCGAGGCGCCGTTTGCCGATGCGACCTTTTCCTTCTCGGCACACAGTAATCAAAAGGAAACCCCAAGGATACGGTCACATCGATTGGGTTTCGATCCATCAAATCAGTTTTCCATTGAACTGTGGGGGGGGGGGGGGTTGTTTTGTCGTGCGGACGCTGTCGGGGCAGAAACCTCGAACCTCCATATTTCATCTTCTTAGGCAGTGGTGGAAAAAGTGCAAAAATGGTTTACTTAAGTAAAAGTATCAATACTGCAATGTAGAAGTACTCTGTTACAAGTGAAAGTCCGGATTTCAAAATGTACCTGAGTAAAAGTACAAAATTATTGGTACCAGCGACGCGTTGTGAGCTTGTAGATTGGCTATTTTCAAATAGCCTATGGTATAAAATAGGGCTAAAGTGATTAATGTATGTTTTCAAATTGTAGTGGAGTAAAAGTACAATATTTGACCCTGAGATGTAGTGGAGTAGAAGTAAAAGTATTGGAATTTCGAAAAACTCAAGTAAAGTACAAATACCTACAAATTTGACTTAAGTAAATGTACTTAGTTACTTTCCACCACTGTTCTTAGGTTGTTTTCTTTTGTAAATTAATGTCCGACTTCGTCACTGCAGTGTCAATAGTACCAAACCTTTTTGGTACTTTTTGATAATATGCCTCCATTGTGGATCTCGGACTTTGCGTGTTGGGACGTCAGTCATCTTATGATGTGAGACTCCATATTTGGGCAAGGTTGCAGCCCTATCAACCCCTATTACCTTCCTTTATAAAAATGTAAGTATGTAAAAAAGTAAAAAACAAGTCATTGAACAAGGAGGATCAAGTATGGAGGTTCATCCTCTGCAGCATGCATAGCCCCTTTCGGGACCCTGTTTACCTTTTTTATATTTGGGAAGGCGGTATCCAGGGTCCCTTGTCGCTCAAACCACTCTCTCTCGTAGTCGCGGCTACCACTGTCTGGTCTCGGGCTAATAGCTCGTCGCTTAGAAGTTGCAGAGATTTCTCAAAGGTACCCACAAGAGCAATAGTAGCGCGCCAGAAAGCTGCATTAATCCGCACGGATCGGCGATGCCGTTAAACATTTTTAATAATTTAGTAAAACTTAAGCTCCTCTCTCACACTCTGCTCCACTGCCCATGTCCCGCCTCCCAGCGGTGACTGACAAGCTGCGCGTCCTACGCATAACTCTATGGTCCTACGTTACTGCCTCTGATTGGCGAGCTCCTACATGCTTGCATGACAATCACAACGCGGGGAGGCGGGAGAGAGTGGTTTGAGCGACAAGGGACCCTGGATACCGCCTTCCCAAATATAAAAAAGGTAAACAGGGTCCCGAAAGGGGCTACAGCATGCACAACATAATTGGTGATGATCGGTCCATGTTGTGATAATTAGCTCTAGCCACACTGTAAAAAGTGCCTGTTGGCTCCATGTCTATTGTACAAAGCATGTACTGTAGTTATATCTACATGATTTGTGACTGGTGGCTTGGGGGGGTCGTTCGAGTTCGTGGCTGCATTTAAGGGGGGCTATATTTCTGGATTACTGTACATGCACCTTTCTCCCCCCCAAGGAACTCCTCCGCAACCTGTTTCTTTCAATACCTGCCCTTATAGTTGCATTTCATTAGGTGACCCAGGCCGGCCCTCTCACATTGTGTAGAGCAGCGCTACTCAACACGCGGCCCGCGGGCCGCATGCGGCCCGCACGCCGCGTCTTGGCGGCCCGATGGTCAAACCCCCCAAAAAAAATAAAAAATAAAATAAAATTTTTTTTTTTTTTTTTTTTTTTAAATAAAAATATACATTTTAAAAATATACATTTCCGTTCAAATGTATGGGTTGCTAAAACATTTTTCAAAAACAAACAGACAGACATACATACAGGTGCGTCAATTGTTACAGGTATAATGCATAGTTTTCTATGCATTTGGGGTTTTTGGGGGGGTTTGACCCCCAC
The DNA here is from genome assembly GCF_963280865.1 of Gymnoscopelus braueri. NCBI lineage: Eukaryota > Metazoa > Chordata > Actinopteri > Myctophiformes > Myctophidae > Gymnoscopelus > Gymnoscopelus braueri. Next base: position 16,501,548 of record NC_137626.1, read on the forward strand.
ATTTTCCCGCCCAGGATAGGTGTCCCTTATTTCAATCTCTGGGAGTTGGCAACCCTAACCTTGCCATACCTTAGCTTTTGCTGAACTGATGCCACTGGACATACACACAAAATAAACTGGTACAGTGAAAAGAATATGATCAGGGGTGCACATAACTGGTGCGCAGGTGCGCATGCGCACCCAAAATAAATAATGAGCACCACATCAGACGACGCGAGGCGCTTTTGCGTACCAACAGCTGGGACCGGAATTTCCAAGCTTTTATTTTTTAGCAAAACTAAAAAATAAAAGCCTGGAGATTTACTTCCTGAAGCCACACTCACACACTCACGCTAAAGCACGTGTCGGCCCCATGTACAGCCATAGGCGCAGGGGGACGCATGCTGTGATTGTGTGAGCCTCGCATCCTGACACACAGACAGGCTGCGACTCGCAGCCCGCTGCACGCAGCGGCTGTTAGAGGCACTCGTCAGTCACCGATGATGAACGTACCGTAATGGTGCAAAAATATGCCGTGAACGTCCCAAATTTGGCGGATAAAAGCAGCGCAGCACAGGGCACCAAACAGCGTGAGTGAAAAAAAAAACGGCGAAATTCGGAAGATTTGGAAGCAAAGCGTCCTTTTTTTCTCGCGCAGCACCCCCCCCCCCCCCCCCCCCCCCGTTGACAAAACTGTCCCGGTGGGCACCGTGCTGAAACCCCCCCCCCCCCCCCCCCCGTTGACAAAACGGAAAGTTATGTGCACCCCTGAATATGATGTCAAAATGTACATTTTATTGTGTGTTACAAAATCGAAAAATCCAAAATAGGACCGTAATTTTTATGGCGGCCCCTTGGACTTTTGGTATTTTGCTGAGTGGCCCCTTAGCCATCTTAAGTTGAGTAGCCCTGGTGTAGAGTAAGTAACCGCACTTATGGTAAACATACACACAAAGGATAAATGTTTCCCGGGCCCAACATTCAGTAAGCATACAGTCAGTGGTGGAAAGTAACTAAGTACTGTACTTAAGTTAAAAAAAAAATTATTTGTACTTTACTTGAGTATTTCCAATTTCCAATACTTTTACTTCTACTCCACTACATCTCGGATCCAAATATTATACGTTTACTCCACTACAATTATTTGCAAACTTTAGTCACTAGTTGTTTTGTAGATTTAGATTATTATTACATAACATACATTACCGGCTTCAGACCTACGTGTATACATTTCGGCCATTTGAAAATAGCCGATCTACAAGCTCACAACGCGTCCACTTCCTCCACTTGTGATGGCATTACTGTCCATTCTGCTACCTGTATAGTTTTCAAAGCTTTTTCAACCTTTTCACAACTTTCCATGTTGTTAATAAAATTATGATATTATTGACGTGATATGGACTAGAATATGAATATCAGAAGTTGTCCTTTAACTGTTGTCGTCTAAAGTTCTAATGTTTTCAGTCCTAAAGCACTTGTTGTTTTTGGTCCATTGCATAATTTAAACTATTGGGTTAATCAGACTGATGAGAAGAGAAAAAACCTTTAAATAAAACAAGAACAACCATTGATCCAATAGGGATCTTTTTGGCTCTCATTAAAGGTTTATGCTTCCAAGGGTAAAGATTCATTTGGATTTAGTTTTTGTTGATTTATTTGCATCCTTGCATTAACAATTTAAGTGAATTGATTACGTTTAAGAGGCTGAAACAAGCCTGTATTGACCCTGACGGGGTTTGGTGGAATGGCTTTGAACTTCCTCATCGTCCTTTTGGGTCTGATGGTAGAAACTGGAGTTGGCCATCCGACACCATCGTATACGATGGAGCATGACTCGAGCATTAACCCCCAGATGAGATATAGGGCTCTGCAGCTATCGATTATCTTCTTTTTCACATTTCGATTAACCACTCAAGCACTATCTTCCTATAATTTGAGTAACCTCTGTCTGTCCGTCTGTCCGTCTGTCTTGGGTCGTGGTCTGTGTCGCGCCTGTGTTGCGCATGCGTCGCATCCACAGAGGGTGGAACTGCGCATGCGTCGCATGACTCGCGCTAAACGTTGCGTGTGTGTGTGTGTTTGCGACGGGACCCGGGGGGTTCCGCGACGGGGGTGTGTGTGGGGGGTTGCCCGTTGCCCGTGGGGAGGGGTGACCGCGGGGGGTGCCGCGGGGGGACCGCGCTTCAGGACGTGCAATAACCTTCACCGGGTATGGTCTAGTCGTATATACTTTGTGTCAGTGTCGTGTAAAAATACAAAAAATAGACAATCTATTTAAGATTATTTTTGGGGGAAATAGCAGATCTACAAGCTCTGCTGATTGTCTATTTCTACTATTAATATTTTTAAGTATGAAGTAATTCAATATGTAGGTTTTTGTCATATCTGTCTTGTGCAACTTTTGTTCACGGAGCCTATGAGCCAAAAATAAATGTAATAATTTGTATTCATAATGTCCCAATGTTCAATGACAGAAACACAATTAAATCGTTAAGAAAAATGTCATAATCGCCCTAGCGGTGCGGTGCAGTCCTGGACTGCTATGAAGAAACATTAGAGGCAGATCTATTATGTCAGTCATGAACTGTATGACGCACTGACTTGGGGACGGACTGGGGATCACCATATTTGAGCAAAGGGACACAAACACACAGAGATTATTGGATTTTTAAATCAATACCATTATATACCATATGAAATGAATGAAAGAAGAGGTCGGTCGGTCGGTCGGTCGGTCGGTCTCTCTCTCTCTCTCTCTCCCTCTCTCTCTCTCTCTCCCTCTCTCTCTCTCTCTCTCTCTCTCTCTCTCTCTCTTTCTCATATACAGTGGACACACACACACACAGCCTCTGCTTCGGTCAGTACACCACACGGGCCAAACGGTGACTCAGTGCTTTATCGTATTCGCTTACAGAGAGAGGGAGACAGAGAGAGAGAGAGAGAGGGAGTGACAGAGAGATAGAGAAGGGGAGAGAGAGGGGGGGAGGGGGGGAACAGAAACACTGAGGGAGAGAAAGCACACAAAATAAAGAAACAGAAGGAGAAAGAAGAGAGTGAAAGACGAGCGAGAGATTTGCGTCTGAATGGAAGGTGCAGCAGCTATCGAACCAAAGTGACTATAGTTTGCTGCAAACTCATTATTGTTCTCATCAATCGAGAGTAGACGTTCCTTATTATTCTCCAGTGCCTTCAGAGACACTCAGACAATGAGATCGCTGGCAGCAAAGTCTATGGGAGTCTGAATAATGCCGTTGGGTGCTCCGTGTTCCCACACCTCTACTCAAATAACCCAAGCATCACTATGCGTTTCCTCCAAGCACTTTTTTTTTTCTCGTTACAAATCCGCTTCCTCCGCGTGAGGAAGAATAGGCGAGAGGATTATAAGCCGAACACGAACATTCACCCAGGTTAACCCTTTCAGGCCCATTCTGAAAATGTCTTCTAAATCACCGTCTTCGAATGCTTTCAATGCATTGAATGGGACATTCTCATGATTTATCAGACCATTCATTGGGCGTAATCAGGAGATACTGACCTACCGGAAGGCAGAGCAGTCCCCACAACATGATTTACGATGATATGCCTGTCGGTACATAACTTGGACGGCTCTGAGTAGGCTCAGTTGCCGTTCAGCACGGCAACTCGCTCGTTTTAGCTCGCTCGTGGTGTTTCGCGTGGCTCCAGTTCGCTTGAGACTGCGCGCCCTCCGTCATGGTCCGAAACCGAAACCGATTTCGGTAGGTCAGTATGTCCTGATAACACCCAATGATTGGTCTGATAAATCGCGGGTAGGTCAGTATGTCGCCTACTTCGCCCATTCAATGGTCTGATAAAAAATGTTTGCTTTTAAAATATATATATATATTTTTTTGCACACATTATCACGATTTTTTCAAAAATAGCAGATCTACAAGCTCACAGCGCTATGAGCTTGTAGATCTGCAATTTTTGAATAGCCAAAGTATAAAATAATGGTTGAAGTGCTTATAAATGACACAGATGCTTTCCCGGTTTTAATGGGTTAATATGTTCCAGTTTTTTTCCCCCCCTTCCCATTTCTCCATTATTTTCCATCTTTTGCTTTTGCGTTTTTTCACCTCAAGACACTTTGACATATATTAGGAGCAGCGAGCTCTCAATGCAACGCAGCAAAGAAGGTGTACAGCCATCCCCCCCCCCCCCGTACTTAACTTCGGCTTAATTACCGGCACCATCCGTTTCAAAATGGAGGCGTTTGTTCACAAAGTTCAGAAGGCAATCTCAATACGTTTCGCGGCTATTGCTGTTAATCTGTCAAACATTAACCGCTTTATTTTAACCGCCAGTGAGACTTTACTTGGAAGAGCACATATCTTGAGTGTATTATGATGTAGCCATTGTGCAAGTCACATAAATGAACTATGAACAAAAAAGATAATGATTACTCTCCCCCCTCTTTCTTTCTCTGGAACGCATCTGTGTCACTTTAGATTTCTTTGGCTATTCAAAAAAAAAAAAATTTCTTTTTTTTTTAACTGTTAGGATTTAGAACATTTTTATTTGTCGCCTCAGGTCTTAACACATTGACTGCCAGAGTTTATTCATAATGTACTCACCCCTGTGCCAGCAATTTGCGTGTTTTTTAATTTTTTTGTTTTGTAATTTTTCATTCAAATACATTCTCTGATTGTGTTGTCAAGCACCTACGATTGTTCCACCAGTAGAGAGCAGCACATCCAAACATTGATCACCTCGCTCACCCCCTCCCAAACAGGCCCACGTCATATCCGGTCATTCAAAGGATGTGACGTTTTCGACAATTCCCGGCCCGCTGATCGGCCTGAAAACGACGTGATACACTACGACGATGGCTGTTAGTCACCCGGACCAAAGAAAATAGAAGTTGAGCTGTCCGTTTGTCTTTTCTACCGTGTGAAAAACCGTGTTTTTCCTTATTCTGGCCGAAAATCACCGGAGAAAAACAACGTGACCCGGAAATGATTTTTTTTTTTTACATCCGGCTCCGGGTGAGTGTGACGTAAGTGGAAAACGAAAGTGTTGATGAGAAATAAACACAGCCGTGCGATCACAGATTAAACAATGAAAATTCAAAAGAACGTGTAAACAGGCTCTTATGAATCCTGGCACTCAAGCGATGGATTTGAAAGAACGTGTAGACGGGATCTTGGCACTGTATGTGTTAATGGGTTAAAAAAAATGCACTTGAAGTTCACAGATGTAGTTAAATGTAGCTAAATGTGTCCTTGCTGAAACAATCTGCTGACATCTTAGCTCAGTGCTTCTCAAACCGTTTCATGGTCAAGGACCCCTAAATTAATTTGGCCACAGACCCCCATCTGAACATACTTGTTTGCCAAGGACCCCATACAAGACTTGTGGTGTTAAACATCTCAAAAAGTATTTTTTTATAGCTGATTTAGCCTATATTAGGGCCCGGGGGGGGGTCCCCATACCCCACTTTGAGAACCCCTGCATTAGACCACGGACCACCATAACTCTTGAGTGTGTAAAAATGGAACCAAATGGACCCGTAAGGGTCCATTTGGTTCCATTTCTACACTCTCAGAGTTACAGCCACGGGGGGTCCGATTGGATCATTTATCTGGGGACCTCCTGGAACACCCCCTCAAGGACCCCCTGGGGGTCCCCGGACCCCACTTTGAGAACCACTGTCTTAGCTAAAAGATTGAGCTTGAACGGGGAACGTTTTTGTCTATGTTTGGCATTTATTCAGTTTGGTGAATCACAATCTCTATTTATAGCTCCAGTTGGCTGGTTGACTCAACAGGGGATTAGTTAATGTCTCAATCAGACCCAATGTATACTTCCAGGGGAAACAGAGATAACATTAGCAAAAAGGTTTATATTTTTAGTGCGAATTGCCCCACAATATGAAGATGATTTTGTTGGTAACCATTGTGTAATCACAATATTACACTTGAGGGTGCGCTTTATCGACGTTGGCACTTCAGCGATGCTTTTTGGAACGCGGCGCAGGAGGCTCGTTCCCGAACACGTGATAAAGCACGCCCTATTGTGTAGTGTTGCTTAATTGACTGGCGGAAACGGTTGAGTTGGAGAGATTTTGAATTGTCTCTCTCAATTTGGCTCATGAAAGAAATTGCCTACTGTACTAATACCAGAGAGATGGAGAATAAGTGATGAGATAATAACCACACCATGTGACAGCGAGCTCTTTAGCTCCGCTCTACTAATATTTTACTATTTCAGCGTTTTTATGGCATGTCCCACTCCAGCTCTCCAAGCTGTCTCTGTGCTTAACCCATTCAGACCGGGAAGGGAACACTTCTGTGTCATTTTAAGATTTCTTTGGCTATTCAAAAATAGCAGATCTGCAAGCTCATAGCGCGGCACCGACTGCCGCGCTACGAGCTTGTAGATCTGCTATTTATAATGTTTTTATCGTGAAAATTATTTTGTGCAAATCTTTAGTTGAATATATATTATAACATTTTAACTACAATCTTTGCTTCTGGGGATGCTTCTACAAATGTCTTTTAATCCTAACAGTTCCATTTTTTTTTAAATGTATGTTGCTATACATATACATATACATATACTGTATATCAGTGGTTCTAAAACTTTTTTCATGTCAAGGACCCCCAAAATTATATGTATTTGGCCACTGACCCCCATCTCAAAATATGTTGTTCCAGGGACCCCCGCAGAAGCAAAGATTTGAGTAAAAAAATGTATATATATATTTTCAATGATTTGCACACATTTTCAAGATTACAAAAACAAAAATAGCAGATCTACAAGCTCATAGCGCGGCGCTATGAGCTTGTAGATCTGCTATTTTTTAATAGCCAAAGAAATAAAAAAAATGACACACAGATGCGTTCCCGATCTTAATGGGTTAAAGTCTGATAAGTCATGACACAATAAGGACAGTACCGAGACCAGTGTACTCAGGTACACAGGTACACACAACATGGTAAGCAGTCTGTAATGAGAAACAATTAGGATTAAGGCTTTTGGGGTGATGCTTCACGTTATGTATTAAAGCAGGGGTCTTCAACCTTTTCAGGCCAGGGACCCCCAAACTGATGGGGAGATGGAGCAGGGACCCCCTACCTCGTAGGGTAGGGGGGCTACCACATATATTGTATATTTATGTATACAATTGTGTTTTATATTGCCTGCTCCTATACGCACCTGCCCCAGTAGGTGTGCAAAATAAAAATTCTCTACAAAATATATATAAACATACCATGTTATTGTGCATTGTGCCTCCATTTATCTGTTTGCTATGGATTCATGTTATGTTTAAAGACAATTTGACATTTTGGGGAAAAAAAGAAAAAAAAACGTTATTTTTATTTCAAACAAATATTGTTTAATCAAACAACAATTTCGCGGACCCCCTGCAGTACCTCCGCGGACCCCCTAGGGGTTGCGGACCCCCTGTTGAAGACCTCTGCATTAAAGCATATGAGCCGTTATCTGCAAAAGCCTCAAATTCAAGAATTGTGTATACATAATACAACAATTAGTGTTACATTTACTGAGCGTGTAAAACGTACCCACCTGCAAAACCACAAAATCAAGTGTGCCGTTAAAGTCGTTAGTGTTAAATTAAAGGGATAGTTCACCCAAAACAGATTTTTTTCCTATCGATTAGTCACCCCATGGAGACTTGAATTCATGGATATGTTTATGTTTTTGTTGCATTAAGTCAATCATTTTGATGACCATCAGACCGGTAGGTAGCGGTTCCGGTAGGAGACACAAAGGAGACTCTTTGTGTCTCCTACCGGAACCGCTGCTGGTCATCAAATTATTGTCTTAGGAATGCGACAAAAACAAAACAATATCTATGAATTCAAGTCTCCATGGGTTGACTAATCGATCGTCATTTTGGGGGTGAACTATCCCTTTAAATCAGCACTATGTAACTTATTTTTTTAATGAACACAATGTAATTTTGTCCAATCTGTATGGTAGAGTATGTTAATACAGTATAACTTATACAATTGAGGTGGTTGTATTTAGTCTCCCTGCTCTTCTATTGAGATATCTAGATTGTGTCAAAGGTCATATCTCACCTAGACACAGAATTTTTACCTGATGGTCAAGGTTCAATTTATCCCCCGAGCAAGCAGGCCGGCTCTGTGGTAAAAACATGCATCACTTTCAGCACCGGAAACCGGGTTCAAATCCAGGGGAGCAGAAAAGGAAAGTTACATAGTGCAAGCTTTAACTCTGAGAATGTACAAAACGGAGCCCCATTGGGGAAGCGTTTTTTACACATTTGCGTTTAGTGTCTAGCATCTCTGGTTGGGAGGGGGGGTGGGGTTACATTTAATCTCATATTTCTACTGAGGGATAATGGGAAACTGATGCATATGCGCAGCTCCAGCGAACCCCAGCGACTATTGACTGAGCATTTGCCATGCACGGAAAATGAATAGTTCAGGGCTTATCTGTATTTCTCGCCCTCTACCCGGCGCCGCGGTTGAATCGTTCCAGGCCGGTGCCATCAATACTGCAACGCAATACTTGGGGAGTGTTCACTTCGAGTTAACCCACTGAAACCGGGGGGAAACGCCTGTGTCGTTTTTATAGATTTTATAGCGTTGGCAGTGGTGAAAAGTAACTAGGTACGTTTATTCAAGTACTGTACTTAAGTACTATTTTGAGGCATTCTTTTTGCTTTACTTGAGTGTTTCCAATTTTCAATACTTTTACTCCTGCTCCACTACAACTCAGAGGCAAATATTGTACGTTTTACTTCACTACAATTATTTGAAAACGTCAGTTACTAGTTTCTAGTTGTAGATTTGTATTATTATTACAAAACATACATGAACCACTTCAGCCCTATATACATTCCGGCCATTTGAAAATAGCCGATCTACAAGCTTACAATGCGTCGCATTGTGAGCTTGTAGATCTGCTATTTTCAAAAGATTTTATACATATGAAACCTTGTGAAATGCATTCCGCATAATGAGTACTTTCTACTTCTGGTACTTTAAGTACATTTTGAAACCAACATCTTTGTACTTTTATACTTTAATTCCGGACTTTTACTTGTAACAGCATATGTCTACATCGCAGCATTCATACTTTTACTCAAGTAAAAAATTGTGAGCACCTTTTCCACCACTAGCGTTAGCTATTAAAACAATAGCAGATATACAGGCTCACAGCGTGTCACTTTCGTGCCTCGCTGCCAGCTTCTACATCTGCTATTTTTTTACACGTGTGAAAGCTCTTTGAAAGTGTGAGAACTAACTGATTTAGAAGGCGTTTTAGTATAGTATCGGCCCTCAGGTCTTACTGGTTTAAAGGAGTGTGTGCACCCAAGTTTCCCCCTATCAGCGTCCCCGCCTGCATTCCTAAGTGCTTTGTGCCAAGGCGGCAGCTTGCAAAAAATATGGACGGTGCTTTATACGGACGGCCCATACATAACGGCCTGATTTTTAAGGGACAACTTTTTTTCCCCCCCTTTTTCTTTTTTAATCGGTCCTTTATTTATTGGTTTTATTTCGGCGGCTCGATCGCATATACCGCAGCGGGTAGGGGGGAGGGGGGTTCTGTTTATACGGAACAAGGGAGGGCATTAAGAGAAGAAGCCTCCCCGGATTCTCTTGAAGAAAAAATAATCAACCGGCCCATGCAATAAACACAACAAAGGGGAGCTGTAATGAGCAAAAGACTTTCACAGCCACCATTATCAGAGAGCAGCGGAGAGATGAGGGCCCTCGCACAATTACAAGTCCCACACTTATCTTGTCAGAGCAGATACTGCTTGGGAAAAGAAAAAAAAAGAGCGTGCGTTTGTGCGTGTGTGTGCGTGTGTGTGTGTGTGTGTGCGTGTGTGTGTGTGTGTGCGTGTGTGTCTGCACACACGGCAGCCTGTTAAAAAAAGTGTCCAATAAGCTAAGAATCGAGAACCGAGGCTCCAATATGGCATTCAGTTTGCTGTCGGGCAGAAACCTTGTATCTCCACGTTTCAACTTTTTTTAATGTTCTTTTGTAAATTAATTCCTTATACTTCGCCGTACCAGATTGTCGCGCAAAGAACACAAGCTCACAATACGTGTCGATCTGCTATTCTTGTACAGATTTTGAAAGTGAAAGTGGTTAAGTCCTGGCTGTGGGCTTTATAAATATTTAACCAATAATACTTGCACTGGATTCATTGGAATACAGGGTTTTTTTTTCCCAGTGGTGTAAAGTAACTAAGTACATTTACTTAAGTACTGTACTTAAGTACACATTTGAGGATTTTTTACTTTACTGGAGTATTTCCAATTGTCTATACTTTTACTTCTACTCCACTACATCTCAAAGGCAAATATTGTACTTTTACTCCACTACAATTATTTGAAGTTAAATTACTACAGTAGTTACTTTGTAGATTTAGATTATTATTACAAAAAATTCGGCTATGCGACGCATTGTGAGCTTGTAGATCTGCTATGTTTAGACATTTTATATATTTGAAAACTTATGAAATGGGACATTCTGCATAATGAGTAGTACTCTTTTGGTACTTTAAGTACATTTTGATACCAATAATTTTTTGTACTTTTACTCAAGTACATTTAGAATTCCGAACTTTTACTTGTAACAGAGTACTTCTACATTGCAGTATTGTTACTTTTAAGTAAAACAAATTGAGTACTTTTTCCACCACTGAATACAGGTTAATTTTTTTCCTCCGTGAAAAGTTTTGGACATACAAGCTTTCCACCCGACGCCCGCACGACTCAGCATCATTTGCAGAAAGCTGTGGGATGCAGTAACACTTCATCACGTCACATGGCCGCGTCGTTATCTTGCAGTTGTGCCTGATGTATATCAGGCCTTGTTAACTGTTATACAGTGCTGAAGTGTCCAGTAATAATGATGGATTGGGTCATATGGCATTTACTGTAGCAGCAGCAGTAGCAGACATCTGTGTTAAAAAAAATGAAGAATATATATATAAATATAAAAGAAAATGAGTGGGCTTTGTGCCTAGAGAGAGAGTAATGGTTAAATTGTCCACGGGAACCACACAGCAGTTCCGAGGGACACTTTGAGCTGAGTGGACAACATCAGCTCCTGAGGAGCCTCTCCCTTCTTCTGGTGCAAAGGATATTAGAAAAATACATCACAAACGGGGGTCATGTGGGGGCTTCAACAGTGGTGGAAAGTAACTAAGTACATTTACTTAAGTAATGTACTTAGGTACAATTTTGAGCTATTTGTACTTTACTTGAGTATTTCCACTTTCCAATACTTTTACTTTTACCAAATATTGTACTTTTACTCCACTACTTGTATTCGAAAACTTTATTTACTTTGCAGATATAAATTATTATATTACTAAAAATATATACATTAACCACTTTAGTCCTATTTTATACCTTGGCTATTTGAAAATAGCCGATCTACAAGCTCACAACGCGTCGCGTCGCGACGCGTTGTGAGCTTGTAGATCGGCTATTTTCAAACATTTCAGTACTTTTACTTTCGGTACTTTAAGTACATTTTTGATACCAATACTTTTGTACTTTTACTCAAGTCAATTTTTGAACACCAGACTTTTACTTGTAACAGAGCACTTCTACATTGCAGTATTGATACTTTTACTGAAGTACTTTTTCCACCACTGGCGCTTCAAGACGAGTTTTGGATCAGACCCGTGACCCGTGTCCCCTCTGCCCTCCTGCCCCTCTCATCTGCTCTTGTCGCCCCGGTTCCCTGCCATTGGTCACTGAAGCACATCCACATGGCACTAAAACTGTGACAAGAAATGTGACAAAAATAAGCTCAGATGAGCCGTCTCTCAAGGAAAAAAAGTGTTGAGGAAACCATCTGACGGGTGGAGATTTTAACCCTTTAAGACCGGGGACGCATCTGTGTCATTTTAAGATGTCTTTGGCTATTCAAAAAATAGCAGATCTACAAGCTCATAGCGCGGCACAGAGTGCTTGTAGATCTGCTATTTTTTGGAAAATCGTGGAAAATGTGTGCAAATCTTTGAATGTATATTCTACATTTTTTTTTTAAAACACGTATGTTGCTGTATCAGTGGTGCTCCAACTTTTCCATGTCACGGACCCCCCAAAATGATATGTATTTGGCCGCGGACCCCCATCTCAAAATATTTTGTTCAGGAACCCCCAGAAGCACAGATCGGAGTTAAAAATGTTCGCTTTAAAACAATATATATATACATATATTCAAAGATTTGCACACATTTTCCACAATTTAAAAAAAGATTGCAGATCTACAAGCTCATAGCGCGGCACTCGGTGCCGCACTATGAGCTTGTAGATCTGCTATTTTTGAATAGCCACATGAATCTAAAATGACAGAGATTCATACCCGGATTGAATGGGTTAAAGAAAATACAAAAGGGGGAAAAATAAAACAACGTATACCAAGAAACCTTTCCCCTTGTTAAAATAGACAAATAGGCCATTAGGCCTCTATACACAATGTTGTCCCTATAGTCCCTGGTGGAAGTGTACCTGAATACACCCAACCCTGTTATTTCTGACATTCTCTATGAATTATTAAATGAACAGCATTGTGGTGAATCACGATAATAAACACAATGACCATTTCTGTGTGTGTGTGTGTGTGTGTGTGTGTGTGTGTGTGTGTGTGTGTGTGTGTGTGTGTGTGTGTGTGTGTGTGTGTGTGTGTGTGTGTGTGTGTGTGTGTGTGTGTGTGTGTGTGTGTGTGTGTGTGTGTGTGTGTGTGTGGGGACCAGTCCGGACTTAAACAAGCCTTCCTGTGAATGACAGTACAAATATGGCCAGTAATAAGCTTAGTATTACTCACAAGTAAGACGCGCGAACGCGGGAAGCGAACACAGACCTTTTTTTGTTTTCTTTTTTAAATTGTTATGTTGTGTATTTACGGACTTGTAATCCGTGTTATTTCACCTTGATGGGGAGAGCGTAGAGAGAAAGTCACGTGACTGCCTCCGCCTCATATTGAAGTTAATGGGGGGGATATGGTTCTCCTATGCACGGAGTTTCGGAGTTCCTAGTCATCTATGCACGGAATTGCCGTTTGTCAATCCGTGCTATTTCACCGTGTTTGGGGGGCGATCGGGTTGGTTTCATAGTAAGCTCCACTCTGAGATCTGTCTCCAGCCAATGAGAGCGTGAGTCACATGGGGGCGCGGCTGCACAAAGGCTGCACAAAGGCTGCACACAATACTGCACACAGACAGACAGACAGACGGAGACACACACAACCCGAGCACGGTCTTGTTTGTATTATAAATGTTCAGCTGTTAAGTGGAGGTACTCCACTGGATCAAAGGGCAGAATAAACAGCCCAGAAAATGACATAGAACTTCACAGAGAGACGAGTGGGAAGGCTAGGCAGCAGCCCACTCTGCATCCTTACAAATGCGTGATGCGACACATTGTGAGCTGAGCTTGTAGATCTGCTATTTTCAAAAATATTTTTATACATGACAAACTTTTGAAATGGGACATTCTGCACAACGAGTACTTTTATTTTTGGTACTGTTTAAAAAAAAAGATTTGTTTTGGGGGCTTCTATGCCTTTATTGATAGGACAGTAGACTGACAGGAAATGGGGAGAGAGATGGGGAGTGACACGCAGCAAAGGTCATCGGGATCGGGATTCGAACCCACGACACGCTGTCAGGCTGGCATTGCAGCCTAGGCTGCCTGGACCGCCACGCTGCGGCCCAGTCCTACTTTTGGTGCTTCAAGTACATTTTGATGCCAATACTTTTGTACTTTTACTCAAGTAAATGTTCAATTCCTGATTTTTTAATTTTATTTTTTAAACAATATATTTATTGGCATTTTCAATTATATAACATAACAACAACAATATGGCTCTTGTGTTAAATGCCTATAAATAATCAAACAAAAACAGAGTGTGGTAACTGGGACTAATCTGTGGAACTATTTGCCTCTATTGAGATGAATGAAAGAGTCCAGGCATGGCTTCTACTTGGTTACTTTATTGAAGGAGAGTCAAGAGTTAACATCACATGGCAGCTTCAGCAGGAAAAAGAGACCGAGTTCAACACATAATAGATATTCATACCCTGTTTTCTATAGGCGTGTGCACGAGGTGTGTGTGTTGAGATCCAGATGTCTAAACAGTGTGTATCCTATATGCAGTGGTGGAAAAAGTACTCAAATTCTTTACTTAAGTAAAAGTACCAATACTGCAATATAAAAATACTCTGTTACAAGTAAAAGTCCAGAATTCCAAAATTACTTGAGTAAAAGTACAAAAGTATTGGCATCAAAATGTACTTAAAGTACCAAAAGTAAAAGTACTAAATATTTGAAAATAGCAGATCTACAAGCTCACAACGCGTCGCGATGCGACGCGTTGTGAGCTTGTAGATCTGCTATTTTCAAATAGCCTATGTATAAAATATGGATAAAGTGGTTAATGTATATTTCATGATATCATAATTTATATCTGAAAAGTAACTAGTAACTAACGTTTTCAAATAATTGTAGTGGAGTAAAAGTACAATATTTGCCTCTGAGATATAGTGGAGTAGAAGTAAAAGTATAGACGATTGGAAATACTCCAGTAAAGTAAAAGTACCTCAAAATTGTACTTAAGTACAGTACTTGAGTACACATACTTAGTTACTTTCCACCACTGCCTATATGTGTGTGTGGGCATGCAAGGATGTGCTTCAGTGTGCACGTAGGTGTGTGTGTGTTACAAATACTAAGATGGTGTGTAAATGTGTGTGTGCTAAATTAAGTTTGGGTGGGTGTGTGTGAGTCCATTGTACATAAGTTAGATAAGACAATGTAGTGGTCAACTAAGGTCAGAAGGTCCAGGAGCACTGGACCCCTGGACACCCTATGGAATGTCTTTTACTCCCTGTGAAAAGGCTTTGAGGTTTCTGCACCTAATCTAGAACCTTCTAGTATCAGTTAGAAGGCTGACCGCAGTAGGCCTTCATTAGTAATGTGCAGGGTTACATTGTAGTGTGCGTGCATTACAATATGGGTACTGGTATAATAGTGTATAATGGTATTTGATATTATGTATAAATACATGTATGTAAGTACAAAGACTATGTGCTGCCCTAGATCACTAGTTAGTCATTGACCATAGGAACATCCAATGTGTAGCATCCTGCGGGGGATGTGTGTCTCTAAATCTGTGCTTTGTGTGGTTCAAATCAGGCCATGTGAGTCCTTCAATGTGTTCATCTTGGGTATTTCTAGAACTATGCTATTTCAATATACCACAAGAGCAAATAGACATCACATAGATATACATACATAATAACAATATGAAAAACAAAAACAGACAAAAAAAATCATTACAAAAACAGCACAAAAAAAAAGAAATGTCATGACTTTTCCTCCCACATTACAAAGTAGCAGAGACATCTATTAACACAGGTCCTAAAGGATTACCTTCCATAAACTGTATGAACTGTCCCCACATTTCTTGAAAGATAGCAGATTTATTTTTAATGGCAAAGGGCATCTTCTCTAGTTGAACACACTTTGATAATTCTCTATACCATTGTCTGATGTCTGGCCGGACTTTTACTTTTTCAGTATTTCTACATTGCAGTATTGATACTTTTACTTAAGTAAAAAAAATGCGAGTACATTTTCCACCACTGGAAATAAGCACCACCTTGTCATAGATTCAACACACCTCTCAGGAGGAGCCGATGACACTTATTGCTGCGCTGGATACACCGACACCTCAGTGGGCTGAACAGAGATGAGTGTGGCGGGTGGTGGTAGCATACTGGCAGTCGAATAAAACGACTAATAAACTGCCTTTGTATTTGGAGGAAGTCATCTCAAGATAACCCATTAAGACCTGACACCGATTCTACAAATGTCTTCTAAATCCCAACAGTATTCTGAAAAAATTATGTTTCTATATCAGTGGTGCTCAAACTTTTTCATGTCAAGGACCCCCAAAATGATGTGTATTTGACCGCGGACCCCCATCTCAAAATATGTTGTTCCAGGGACCCCCAGAAGCAAAGATTTGAGTTAACAATGTTTGCTTTAAAACAATATATATTCGAAGATTTGCACAAAAAAAACGCTATTTTACAAAAATAGCTTTATGAGCTTGTAGATCTGCTATTTTTGTAAAATAGCGATATTTTTTTTGCAAATCTTCGAATATATATTGCTACCCCGCTATTGACGGGGTATTGATTGCTCAATACCCTGATAGGCTATACCACAATACCTTGATGCAGTCCAAGCCTATACTCGTAGTCTTCTGAGAAGAAATGGACAATCCCACAAATCCCCATTCCATTCCTCTCCAGATGCCTCTTTGAGGTCCGATAGATTGTAAGGCAAGACCAGTCACACCCGGATTGAAAGCTTCATCCTCCTCTTAAAAAAAAAAAAAAGTACAAATCTCGTCAGTGAGGCCCCCCTTGTCCTGGAGATTTTGAAATGTAATGGCAGCTACTTTTCTTTTTTTTTGGCAGCAGCATCCTGTCCGTGAACATCAGAGGATAAATATATAAAAGAACAACCTGTATTTAATATTTTTTATAAAGGTGCAATTTTATAAATGGAAAGAGGACAAGAGAGACAGAGCAAGAGAGAGAGAGAGAGAGCGTACCAAACAAAAGCCAGGGTCCATAGAGGCGCTTCACATCTCTTGAAAATGTCAAGTTGAATTTTCTCTGGCATGGCAGCAAGATGAAAGGTCTGGAAATTATGACAATTATTGCTCTTTCTCACCGTTTTTTTTAAACAGACCAAGATATGCAGTTTCTTGGAACAACTTCTTTCTAGCTCTTATGCTGTCTGTCAAACGCACACAAGGAAGAATAAGTAATTTGTCTCTAGCACCCTACACACACACACACACACACACACACACACACACACACACACACACACACACACACACACACACACAACCACGTATGGCCAAGCGTATGTTGCTGTAATACCAGTGGTTCTCAAACTTCTTTCATATCAAGGACCCCCAAAATGATATGCTTTTTGCCACGGACCCCCAACTCAAAATATGTTGTTTTAGGGACCCCCCAGAAGCAAAGATTCGAGTTAGAAATGTATATATTCAAAGATTTGCACACATTCTCAATTTTCTTTAAAAAAAATAGCAGATCTACAAGCTCATAGCGCGGCATGAGCTTGTAGATCTGCTATGTTTGAATAGCCCAAGAAATCTAAAAATTACACACAGATGCGTTCCTGGTCTTAATGGGTAAAAAAAAAAACTAAACAGAAAAATGATTTATTCTATTGCTACGATCATAGGAGCATTGATTGCAACAGGCACTGACAGACCTGTCACCTTTATTATGCATAGCAAAAAAAACAACCCCCCAAAAACAGCAGCACATTAGTGCCAGACGTGCTGCTGCTTTGTCTTGTTTTACCCCTGTTGGTAAACAGTAACCGATTGAGATTATAATTTTTTTTACCTTGACTCGCTGTCATCTGAATTAACCCATTAAGACCGGGAAAGCAACTGTTGTCATTTTAGATTTATTTGACTATTTTTTTAAAAAATAGCAGATATATAGACCTGCTATTTTTGAAAAATCTTGAAAAAAAATTCAAATCTTTCAGCCACAAAAATGTTCAAGAATTTTCAAAAATAGCAGATATCACTTTGTGCCGCGCTATGGGCTCGTAGATCTGCTATTTTTGAAAAATCTTGAACTTTTTTTGCAAATCTTTGAATATATGTTTTCAAAGCGTATTTTCAAACGTTTTTAACTCAAATTCTTGCTTCTGGGGGTCCCTGGAACAAAATATTATGAGATGGGTGGTCCATGGCTAAATACTATAATTGTGGGGGTCCTTGACATGAAAAAGTATGAGATCCACTGATATAGCAACACGTTTTATCAGAAAACTGTTAGGATTTAGAAGACATTTTGGAAAATCGGCCTATCAGGCCTTAATGAGTTAAAAGAGCCATAATAACTTGCTTTGTTTTCATGCAATTTGTCCTGACAGGTAATGCAAATTAATGGCCCCTGGCCAACAGATGTGTGTATGCGTAAGCACGCACGCACGCACGCACGCATGCACGCACGCACGCACGCGCGCGCATCACACAAAAGGCACAGGCCAGGGGGTTGAATTGAATGGCAGCAGTTGGCAGTGATAAAGGATAAAAGCATGGCACCCCATCTGACTTGCATATTTGAAGCTTGTTTGCGTTTCCTGCTGAGTGCAGGGTGCAACAACCACGCTGTGCGTGTGCGTGTGCAGAGGTGGAACAAGTACTCAAATGTTTCACTTAAGTAAAAGTATCAATACTGTAATGTAGAAATACTCTATTACAAGTAAAAGTCCAGAATTCAAAATGTACTTGAGTAAAAGTACAAAAGTAGCGGTATCAAAATGTACTTAAAGTACCAAAAGTAAAAGTATTCAATGTGCAGAATGTCCCATTTCACGAGTTCAATATGTATACAAATCTTTTGAAAATAGCAGATCTACAAGCTCACAACGTGTCACAAACGACGCATTGTGAGCTTGTAGATCGGCTATTTTCAAATAGCCGAAGTATAGAGAAAGTGGTTAATGCATGTTTTGTAATAATCAAAATCTACAATGTAACTAGTAACTACATTTTTTAAATAATTTTAGTGGAGTAAAAGTACAATATTTGCCTCTGAGATGTAGTGGAGTAGAAGTAAAAGTACTGAAAATTGAAGATAATCCAGTAAAGTGAAAATACCTCAAATTTATTTTGTACAGTACTTGAGTACATGTACTTAGTTACTTTAGACCTTAGTTACTTTTGACCACTGTGTGTGTGTGTGTGTGTGTGTGTGTGTGTGTGTGTGTGTGTGTGTGTGTGTGTGTGTGTGTGTGTGTGTGTGTGTGTGTGTGTGTGTGTGTGTGTGTGTGTGTCAGTCTGTCTGTAGCACGCGTGTGTGTGTGTGTGTGTGTGCATGGTGCGTGTGTTGTTGTGCCTGTGTACATGTGACATGCAGCCAACTCCCATATCTGACCCATATGCTGGTGGGAACACTGTCCACCATATTGGACCTTCAGTCATCAGTTGAACAAACAGCAATCACCACTTTGAATTTAGCTCTTTTGATGGAGATTACACACTGAGCTGTGTGTGTATATCTTATGGACACACAATTCCACATCCAGAAATTAAATGTATAAAATAAACGGTAAAATATACATATTTTGTTTATATTGTGTGTGTATTTTCTTTAACCCATGGAGACCTGAGGCCAATTCTATACATATGCAAATGCCATACATCAGTAGTTCTCACATTTTTTTTTAAATGTTCAAAAATGGTACGTAGATCTACAAGCTCGCAGCACGGCACAAAGTGGCACACTCTGAGCTTGTACATCTGCTATCTTTGAATAGACAATGCAAAAATCCAAATTGTTTAGTTTTTTGTTGATTTATTTTGCTTATTCTTTAGACAGCTCAATGGTGGAAGCCACCCCACTCAAATATGATGAAGCTAGTTTGGATTGGAAATGCAAGCATCCAGAAATCCACACTTGAATAGAATAGCAAAAACCCCAGTCCACCTTAAAGTTGTACAATGCAAATTCACAACTAACGATTTTTAGCAACCTCTGCTGGTCACTACCGTCACTGCATACAATTTCCGTAGTCCTCGATTACCCAGAATTCCATTCGTTTTCACCGGAAGCCGGAAGCGTTTCAAAAAGCAATCTTTTAATTGTTTTATACTATCTACGGATCGTTTCTCTTAGCCAGTGGAGCATTAGTTACCATGAGCTGTGCTTTATTTTTCTGTTCTTTTTCGATCTTCCAATCCTACATTCTCTTAAAATCAGCGTGAGGTTCCTTTTTGTTATTAGCGCGATAGTTCCTGGCCAAACAGGAAACCGTTGTGGTAGTTCCTGGCCAAACAGGAAACCAGTGCATTTCCACCTCCGTTTTCCGGCCAGATGACGTCATTTCCCTGGGAAAGTCCCCCCAGTCCACGTTCAATAGAAAATATATAAATAAAAGGCTTCCGGGGGTGAAATTCATGGAGTGGATGTTGTGAAACTTTTGCCACTCACAAAAGATATTTTGTGAGTGGCAAATGTTTTGTTGAAAACGTTACCTAGTATGCCTTTAAGGGCTTCATGTGAGATATTATCAGTGGGAATTACCTCTGTTCACAGAGTTGTTCAACTGCATGCAAACTCAATGATTGTTTGCATCACCAGTGGTCCTTGAGGGGGTACCAGCAGGTGGTCCCCAGCTAAATGATGGAGAGTTGGTAACCAAATGGACCCTTATACAGTAGATCTTACTCTTGAGAATGTAAAATGAAACTCTCAAGAGTTAAATTATTGTTAAACATCAGCATTACTTAATTAATTAATTGTTCTTTTGATCGACGTTGGCCTGTTATCTCTCCTATGGCACCACATCGATACAGCATGGAATTGTGGACAAAATCGAATCCAACGATAACATCAAAAATATTCTACGTTTTGGGTCTGAGAGGCTAAATCTCATAAAACGGTGAATCCGTGGCTCAAATGGCGAATAAATAATGGACCTTGATATGAAAAGAGTTGAAAAGCACTGTTCTAGAAGCTCAAGAAAACAAAGGCCAGAGTCATGATGAACATTAGAAAAGCGACCCCATGTTTACAGAAGCCATGCCCAAAGTATCTGAGCACATCATACATAATGGATGCTCGTTGTGTCGATCGATGATTCCTCCCCTCCCTCTCCCAGCCATGTTGTGACACAGATAACATCTCCATCGGCCGCTGTCTGATTGCACAGCAATCTGACCATGGGATTGAAGACGAAGGGGAGGGTGGAGGTTGTGTGTAGAGTGAGAGGAAACGGTGCATTACATTTTGTCCTGGGCCCCTGTGTGTGTGTGTGTGTGTGTGTGTGTGTGTGCGTGCGTGCGTGCAGTGGTGGAAGATGTACTATTTTTTTTTTTACCTAAGTAAAAGTATCAATGCCACAATGTAGAAATAATCTGTTACAAAAAAGTACAAATGTATAGGCATCAAAATATACTTAACACATTCGGCGGCAGAGTTTTATTAAAACAGTGTACGTTGAGTGCCAGAGATCTCACCGTTTGTAACGCTGCGCTGTTTAGAGCTGTAGACTCCACGACGACGAGCACCCAGATGTAAACAATGGATTGCGTGTACGATGGTAGATGGTCCAGACTAACGCCTGTAACAATAACATCTCTCACACGCGAGCCGCCATTGCGGAGTGCTGCTCGCACATCGAAAATGACTCGTTTTCCCCACTGTAAAAAGTTAAGGAGATGCAGAGGTTTTTCTTCTCAAGGAGATAGAATGGGAGCGGACGGGAGTCAGGTTTGGCAACGGTGATCCATCTGTCCCTTCCATTTCAGAGGCACAGTGGGTGGTTCCAAAGCTGTGCTAGCCCCCCCCCCCCCCCCCACATGTGGAAAATAAACGGGAAAAAAACACGGTAAATCCCGGTTTTGGCACCTAAGCGCTACTCTTTGAAAACACGCTAACGCAAGCTCACAATATGTGGCTTTGCGACGCGTTTCAAACAGCCAAAGTATATTTAGGGCTGAAGTGGTTAATGTATGTTTTGTAAGAATAATAATCACATTCTACAAAGTAACTAGTAAATGATGTGTGCTATAGATGTATATCTCCCTGCTCTTTAAGTGGTTGTCTGCTAATGAGCTGAACAGGGAGTAATGTATATAGCAGAGCCTGAACGCCATGATCAAATATAATATTCACACTTGTATTTAACATTTTATAAATAACATGTTCTCAAGCTATTATTCGTCTCAATCTATTCGTGAGTTATCTGACTGAACTAAAGTTTTCCTCTTAGATGTAGTGGAGTGGAAATATAAACTATTGAACTTAAGTACAGTAATCGAGTAAATGTAATTAGTTACATTTGTGTGTGTGTGTGTGTGTGTGTGTGTGTGTGTGTGTGTGTGTGTGTGTGTGCGTGTGCGTGTGCGTGTGCACTCGCGTACGTGCACACACCCGTACACGTGTTTGTAGCATTTTGTGTGCTGACTCAATCAGTCTCTTTTTAGTGTGCCATCAAGAGTTTACTGTTTATGAGTTTTACTGCACAGTTGTTTAACTTGGCAAACTGTAACCCTTCCAACGGATACAGAGGAATAAAACCCACATCATCACAGCGTGGTAGATGCGTGTGTAGTTTGCAAATTATCAACACGTTGCACACCTTTTTGGATGGTTTGCTCGGCTTATGCAGCAAAATAAAAAACAGGATATCTTGGTGGTATGCAATGCCAGCATCAATGGATAACTGTACTTAACCTGAATTTACATTGTTTTTATCAGTGGTGGACAGTGGCGGCCTTTGCTACTGTATGTGACTGGCATCCCAGTCCGGGGCCCGCCTCCGGCTGTCCGACGTCCAAGAATGGGATATGCAATGGGGGGTGCATATGGGGGCCTCATATTACAGTAGCTCTTGAAACGGGCCCCCAGATCACGAAGGCCGCAAAAAGTTTTACTTAAGTAAAAGTATCACTACTGCAATGAGGAAATACTCTGTTACAAGTAAAAGTCCTGTAATCAAAATGTACTTCAGTGAAAGTACAAAAGTTTGTGAAAGTACCCGAAAGTAAAAGTACTCATTATGCAGAATATCACAAAGATTTTGAAAAGAAAAGAATATCACAGCTTATCATTAGGTGTAAAATTTATAAAACATTATTTTGAAAATAGCTGATCTACAAGCACACGTGTTGTGAGCTTGTAGATTTAAATAGTGTTAGGGTTGAAGTGGTTAACGTAGGCTATGTTTTGTAACAATAATCAAAATCTACAAAGTAACAAGTAACTGAAGTTTTCAAATAATTGTAGTGGAGTGAAAAGTATGTGTCTCTGAGATGTAGTGGAGTAGAAGTAGAAGTATAGAAAATTTGAAATACTCCAGTAAAGTAAAATTACCTCACGATTGAACTTAAGTACAGTTACTTTCCACCACTGTTTTTTATGCATGATGACCCTGGGAAGTCTCGATCCATGTGAGCACAATTGTTCATTTGTTCCTAAATCTATAATAATCTGCCTCTTTGTAGACACAGTGATACTCTCCAGGATTACCCAGCAGGGAACTGTGGCTGCATTTCCATATCTTTAGGCATGACAATTAAATCCTTATCATAATCACGGCTACATAACTCACTAACATACGGTAATGTCCAGGGTGCGCTACAGAGTCTCTGTCAATGGTGCAACTCCACGTTTTTTGGATCTTGATGGCTTGATGGGTTAGCGTTGCAGTTTTAGCATGGATAAGACATCCCCGTTCGTAAACATCGATTGAGCTGCCAAAGATCTTAAGAATAACATACAGCGAGGGACATCGCTTCAAAGTAATGTGCAATATGACGTTTAAAGCAACATCATGGTTGGTGAGTGAGTGCACTTCACTTTAAGGAAAGTGTTTTTCATTCCAAATCATCTTCAGATTTCCACCCAGTGACCAATAAAGGTCTCTAACAAGACTTTGAGAGAGAAACCCGATCGTTTCAGTGTGACTCATCTGTTGTCGGATCTCGGACATTGTTCCCGAAACGGTCGGTCGTGACTCAAAGAAGGTTCTGACAGGGTCATGCATGGAGCAGTATATTGTGCCATTTAATATTCCGGGTCTTGAACCCATCTCAAAGACAGAGTAGACTGGATTGTCTAAATGTCAACAAGTAGCCTAAATCAAGCTCCAGGCGCAAAGAGTTTTAAGGTTCAGATGTACAGCTTGGCTTGCCATGCCACTTCTATGGAATCGGATCACTGCCAATACTCCTAACTTCAAATAAAGGTTTCAGAACCTTGAAAACCTTTTTTGCAAGACTGAAAACTCGTTTCGAATCTCTGAAAAAAGTGTTGAATCTCTGAAAAAAGTGTTGAATCTCTGAAAAAAGTGTTGATAGGCCGAAAACATTTTTCAAAACTCTGAACAAATATTTTACAGTGTTTCGCCAACACATTTTCAGAGTTTCAAATTTGTCACAAACACACTTTCAGAATATGCATTTTGGCACTGTTCTCCCTGGGTATTATTTTGTTTTACATGTGTGAAACCTTGTAAACTCCTGACTTAAAATAAAGGGTTCAAAAGGCTTGAAAATAATTTCAAGACTGAGAACTGGTTTTGAATCTTTGAAAAAAGTGTTGATAGGCTGAAAGTGTTTCTCAAATCCTTGCAAACACATTTTACAGTGTTTCGTCAACACCTTTTCAGAGTTTCAAATTGGTCACAAACACACTTTCAGAATATGCATTTTGGCACTGTTCTCCTTGGGTATTATTTTGTTTTCCATGTTAGAAACCTTTTAAATGGGAATCGTTTTTGAAACTAGCAACTTTATTGTTGAAAGACTGAAAAAAAAAATCAATGGTTAAACTTTATTTTGAAACTGTGATTTAGCGTCACACACACAGCAGCACATTCTCCTCAAATCTCTGAACACACACACACACGCGCGCGCGCACGCACACACAGCAGCAGCGGCGGCAGAGGCATGCCATAAGTGTTGAAACTCTGAAACTGCTACTCGAAACCTCGCAGGGAGGCGGGGGGGAGCGGAGGCGGGACCAGAGGCGGGGCCGTTTGAAGTCCATTCCATTCGCTCCAAATGACACACTTCAGTTTTATTCATGGTTTACACAGGAAATAATGAACTGATTACAATAATGTAAATTCTCTCAAATCAGTAACAGGTAGGTGATACATATGCCCATCAAATATGGTTTTATTGAAAGGCAATCCAGGTACCAACATTCGGGGAATATCTGACGGCTTGGAGCGCCTCAGTGCGGCTGCAGAGTTCATCTTGGAATTTGTCATTACAATTTTACTGTAATCCACATTCCTAAACCCCCCCACTCCTACACACAGGGCCGTTTTTATGCACAGGCAATGTAGGCAAATGCCTATGTCCTGTCGGGGGGGGGGGGCCAAAAATGCACAAATGAAAACAAAAAAAAAGAAAAAAAAACTTTTTTTTTTTTTTTTTTTTTGAAAGACAATACTGAAAGACAAACTACAGTACAGAATTAACCAAATTAACCAAATTAATGTAACAAAAACACCCAAAGAAGCAATAAACCCGGTATAAAACCGCAAATTTTCGCGCGCTGCAGCACATGCACGGGGGGGGGGGTCTGAAAATTGGCCTTTGCCTAGGGCCCATTCTGACATTAACACGGCCCTGCCTACACCCCCCCCCCCAAAGGGACCCCCCCCGAACCCCCCCCCCCCCCCCCCTGGCCCAAGGGGTCACTCATAATAATTCTATATCAGCATATTTTGCATTCAAACAGAACAGTTGAGATTTCATTTGGCCAGATTCTTATAATTTTAATGTTTATATGGTCTTTCAAGTTTATATTTTCATTTGGTATCAGTCATGAATTTATTAGAATGTATTAGAATTCATTTTCTCTATTGATATCAAGCCGGATTTTTCCACGTGCGCAAGTGCATGCTGTAACATAATAATACACAACGTGTACTGTACATATATATAGCCCACTAGGCTAACATTTTTGGGGGTTTTAGCTATGGACCCCCAAGCTCTAAGCTCCACCTTGGCGCCGCTAATGGAGCGGTTTCAGAAAAGAAAAATGAAAAAAATTTAACCGAAAAAAAGGCCTGTCTGTCTGTCTGTCTGTCTGTCTGTCTATAAATCTATTTAAATATCTATCTATCTATCTATCTATCTATCAAACTATCTATCTCCAGCATGTTGTTCAACAAATAGCAGATCTACAAGCTCACAACAACTGTTATTGTGAGCTTATCTGCTATTTTCAAATAGCGTATGTATAAAATATGTCTGAATTGGTTAGTGATTCATAATATAATCATTTATATCTGCGAAGTGTAGGATTATTATAATTATTATTATTATATTACAATTAAAGTAAGCGCATCGGTTAGTGTGATTGGGTCTGGGTCTGTCTGTCTGTCTGTCTGTCTGTCTGATGCGTATACTATTCATGTGAGATGTGACAAGTGGGTTAATTAACGAGAAAACATCTGAGAAACCTGCAGCATGTGAGCGTCTCTGAGTAGGCCTATACGTGATGATTACTGACCCTGACCCGTCAATCAACGTGCGCGCAACAGTGAGCTGTGACAGAACATCAACATTAATGTAATAATAATAATAATAATAATAGTAATAATAATAATAATAATAATAATAATAATAATAATAATAATAATATTAATAATAATAATAATAACAATAGCGTAATAGTAGTTGTGTTGTGTATGAGTGTACCGTTGTGTTTACGACACTAGACCGTAAAGTGTGACTGCTCTGTTGTTGTACCGGCTTGTAACGTGCGTTGCCAGCGTACATGTTTGTTACCCAGTAAAGACGGACCTATAAAGCTCACCCCTCTAGTAGCGTGCCTTATTATGTGGATATAACATTGACGACGAGGATGGAGATGACTTTCTCACCGCCTCCCGCTTTCTTATCGTTCCCGGGCGAGCCTCCTGTACCATGGACTCGCCGGCTGGGGTCGTTCGAGACCTACATCACGGCTCTGGGACTCACGGACGTAAGCGATGCACGGAAAAGGGCCATCTTAATCCACTGCCTGGGCACAGAAGGACAGCGGATATTCACCACTCTTGGGACCGCCGAAAAATATGCAGACTGTGTCACATTACTGTCTGGACATTTTGCAGCCCCACAAAGCGTTATCCTCCGTAGGATTTTGTTTCGCCAGCGCCGACAACGTGCGGGTGAGTCAGTTCACCAATATGTGGCCGATCTGAGGGGTTTGGCCAGCCTGTGCAAGTTTGAAGCATTACAGGACGAAATGATTAGAGACCAGCTAGCCGAGCACACAAACAACCCAAAGGTTCGTGAGAAATTGATAATGTCCCCAGATGATCTGACTCTCCATAAGGCTGTGGAAATAGCTTTTCAACTTGAGACAGCAGAGGGGTTTGCCAGGCAATTGGCTTGCGCCTCATCTCCACTGCCTGCACTCACAGCACAGCAGGTCGAGTCCCCATCGCGTTCAGCTAGCCCTGATCCTCTCCAGGACGCTTCCCACATAAACTATGCTGGACGACAGCGCCCCCCAGGTCAGCGCTGCAGTAACTGCGGCTCATCATCACATGCTTCCAGAGCCCAAAACTGTCCCGCCAGGGGCCAGCGTTGCCAACGTTGTGGTAAACAAAACCATTTTTCCAAGGTTTGCCGTTCTGCCCCGGCCACCACCCCACGGCAGCCTTTCTCAGCTACTGACCCTGCACCCACGACTACTATACACTCTGTGAGTGCTGCTCGCCGGCCGTTCAAGGTGTGTACTGTGGAGCTTGATGGCGTGTGCCTGCCGTTACTGCTCGACACTGGGGCTAACGCGTCCCTCTTGAATGCGGCTACAGTCACACAATTTTTCCCACACCACACGCTTGCTGCGCCGTCCAAAGTGCCCCTCAAGGGTTATGGTAATTCCAAAATTAACATTGTGGGCACCTTCAGCTCCGCGGTGCGCTATGGCACTAAGACTGTTTCCTCTTTCACATTCCAAGTGGCAAGCCACGGTGCTAACCTCATGGGCCTGGACTTGTTCACTGACCTAGGTTTTGTGCTCATGGATTACAGTGGGCTCACTATCCACCATGTTGATTCACTGTGGCCCCAACAATGGCCTGGACTGTTCGCTGGGCTGGGTTGCCTCACTGCCTTTAACCACCAGCCCCTCCTCAACCCTGATGTACACCCTGTCATCCAGCCCCTGCGACGCGTTCCTCTTGCCCTGCGCGACGAGGTGGCTGGAGAGCTCAACAACCTCTTGGAGGCAGGCATAATTGAGCCAGTCAACGCGGCACCATGGATCTCGAATCTGGTGGCTGTGCGGAAGAAGACAGGGAAGCTGCGCCTGTGCATTGATCTCAAGGCAGTTAACAAGGCAGTCATCCCCGACAAGTACCCGTTGCCTACAGCGGAGGAACTGACCACACAGTTCCATGGTTCTACCATATTCACAAAGCTGGATCTTCGGCAGGGCTATCTGCAGGTTCCTCTACACCCTGACAGCCGGAGTCTCACCGCCTTTGTCACACACATGGGGGTGTTTCGATACACGAGGATGCCTTTCGGACCCAGCTCGGCCCCCAGCTGTTTCCAGAAAATCATGGCCACCATACTAGCAGGCATCCCTGGGGTAGCGATCTATTTGATTGACATTGTGGTTCATGGCTCAACGCCTGCTGCCCACGACGAGCGCCTTCGCCGAGTCCTCCATGTCCTTGCCAGCCAGCACCTCACTCTGAACGGGGACAAATGTGTCTTCGCCGTGCCTGAGATAGAGTTTGTGGGGTTCCGCCTGAATGCCAAGGGGCTCCGTCCACTCCAGTCTAATGTGGAGGCTGTGCTACGCCTCCCTGAGCCTGCCTGTCCAGCCCAAGTGGCCTCGTTCCTCGGAATGACAGCCTACTACTTACGTTTTCTCCCTCAGTATTCGGCCACCACAGCCCCGCTGCGCGAGCTGTTGAAGAAGGACGCACCATGGGTTTGGACCCCCGCCTGTTCAGACGCCGTCCAGCAGCTCAAAGTCCAGCTCACCTCGCCACCCGTGCTCGCACACTTCGACCTCGCAAGCCCCACACTCCTCACCTGTGACGCCTCCAGCGCTGGGGGCTGTGCTGTCCCAGATCCATGCTGGCGTTGAGCGGCCCATCGCTTTTGCCTCTCGGGCTCTAACTCAGCAGAACAAAAGTACTCAGTGGGGGAACGGGAGGCCTTGGCTTGCATCTGAGCGAGCGAGCGTTGGCATATGTACTTGTATGGCCGTTCCTTCACACTGCGGACGGATCACCAGGCCCTCACGGCTCTGCTCGCAACGTCTGGCACAGGGCATAGGCCACTCAGGATCCATCGCTGGTCGGAGCGGCTCCAGCAGTATAACTTCAGCCTGCAATTCACTCCAGGTCGTGACAACGTAGTAGCAGACCTACTGTCACGGGCAACCCCCGGCCCTTCTCCAGATCCTGGTCCTGACTCCGCTGAGCAGGGCCTCATCCAGATGCTCCACTCTCCACTCCAGCCTACAGTCTCACTCCAAGAGCTCCAGACAGCCTCGGAACAGGACCCGGTGCTCTCCCAGCTCCGCACTTTTATCCGCTCGGGGTGGCCCGCTAAGGTCCCAGACCAGCTGGTTCCCTTTCACCGGGTCAAGGACGAGCTGTCCTGCTGGAATGACGTCTGCATAGCCCGCGGCCTCTGCACCATGGTGCCTGACTGCCTAAGACCATGTATCTTGACCATGGCCCACGAGGGTCATCTGGGCATTGTGAGGGTGAAGCAGCGCTGTCGTGACCTGGTGTGGTGGCCTGGCATTGACAGAGACATCAAGGCCTTAGTGAGGGACTGTACAGCTTGCCTTCTCAGTGGAAAAACCGGCCCACCCGCCCCGCCGCCGCTGCAAACGCTGCATTGGCCTGACAAGCCCTGGGAGCACCTCCAGCTCTACATCTGCGGGGAGCTTCATGCAGTCCCACACCACCAGCGTTTCATGGTGGTGGTGTACGACCTTCATTCCAAGTGGCCTGAGGTGCTCTCCACGGGGACTGTTACCACCCGCGTGGTGACTGAGTTCCTGGACTTGCTCTTCTCCCGCTGGGGGCACCCTACGGCCATCACGACGGATAATGGCCCCCAGTTTATCTCTGCGGAGTTTGCTGCCTTCCTGGAGGACAAGGGCATAAAGCACGTCCGTACATCATTCTACCACCCTGAGGCCAACGGGGGGGTGGAAAGATTTAACCAGACACTGAAGAATGGCATCAGAGCTCACCTGGCAGATGGCTTCTCCTTCTCTACAGCTCTTCGCCGCACGCTTCTGCACTACAGAGCCTCACAGCATTCCACTACCGGTTGCTCCCCAGCATTCCTCATGTTGGGACGGGAGCTGCAGCTGCCTTTGGATCGACTGAGGGCTTCCGTGATGGTGCCACCTTCAGCTCGAGGGCGCAACAGAGTCCGCCACCGGCAGCGTCAGATGAAGCAGCGTTTCGACAGGACACGGAGGGTGAAGACTCCATCGTTCGCGGCCCTGGACTGGGTCCGCGTCCGCCGCCCTCACAGGGGCCACAAGCTGCAGTCTTTCTGGTCCACGCCTATGCAGATAACCGACCAGCTGGGGCCTGCCACTTTCCGCCTGTCCGATGGGTCACGCTGGCATGCCAGGCGCATTCGGCGAGTGCCACCACCTGCTGTCGTGGGGCCGGAGGCTGCCATGCCTGTTACACCGCCTGCTGCCGCAGGTATGTGGGCTAATACTGACTTTGAGTTTACAGCAGGTGATATGGACTTGCCCCCGGTGCGCCCTGTGGCACCTGATGACCACCCGGTGGTGGTGCGCCCTCCGGCACCTAATGACCACCCGGTGGTGCCCGTGGCACGGCCAGTTCGAGACCGGGCTCGACCAGATTACCTCAAGGACTATGTTACCAATTTCTGAATGCATAAGACATTGGGGGGGTGGGGTTGTGTTTCATGGTTTTCTATGGGGGGGGGAAATGTTGTGTATGAGTGTACCGTTGTGTTTACGACACTAGACCGTAAAGTGTGACTGCTCTGTTGTTGTACCGGCTTGTAACGTGCGTTGCCAGCGTACATGTTTGTTACCCAGTAAAGATGGACCTATAAAGCTCACCCTTCTAGTAGCGTGCCTTATTATGTGGATATAACAAGTTGTAGTAATAATAATAATATGGGTAATAATAATAATAATAATAAGGGTAATAATAATAAGGGTAATAATAATGATGATAATAATAATAATATATATTTTTTTTTTTATTATTCTGAATACAACATTAATGGACTGAACCAGTCTGTCTGTCTGTCTGTCTGTCTGTCTGATATAAATTATTATATTATGAACCATACACTAACCACTTCAGACCTATTTTATACATACGCTATTTGAAAATAGCAGATCTACAAGCTCACAGTAACCGAGCTTGTAGATCTGCTATTTGTTGAACAACGTGTTGCTAATCACCGCGTTGGGAGCTTACATCTGGGGCTGTCATTACTGGACTGATATTATTTATTGGGGGGGGGGGGGGGGGCAGCTGTAGGCAAGTGGTACATATTGCTGGAGATAGATAGTTAGATAGACAGGCGGACAGACAGACAGACAGACAGACAGACAGACAGACAGACAGACAGACAGACAGACAGACAGACAGACAGACAGACAGACAGACAGATCGATCGATCTACAAGATACATAGATAGATAGATACATATACACAGACAGACAGACAGACAGACAGACAGACAGACCGACAGACAGACCGACCGAATCACACTAACCGATGCGCTTACTTTAATTGTGATATAATAATAATAATTATAATAATCCTACACTTCGCAGATATAAATGATTATATTATGAATCACTAACCAATTCAGACGTATTTTATACATACGCTATTTGAAAATAGCAGATAAGCTCACAATAACAGTTGTTGTGAGCTTGTAGATCTGCTATTTGTTGAACAACATGCTGGAGATAGATAGTTTGATAGATAGATAGATAGATATTTAGATAGATTTATAGATAGACAGACAGACAGACACACCTTTTTTTCGGTTTAATTTTTTTCATTTTTCTTTTCTGAAACCGCTCCATTAGCGGCGCTAAGGTGGAGCTTGGAGCTTGAGGGTCCATAGCTAAAACCCCCAAAAATGTTAGCCTACAGTGGGCTATATATATGTACAGTACACGTTGTGTATTATTATGTTACAGCATGCACTTGCGCACGTGGGAAAATCCGGCTTGATATCAATAGAGAAAATTAATTCTAATACATTCTAATAAATTCATGACTGATACCAAATGAAAATATAAACTTGAAAGACCATATAAACATTAAAATTATAAGAATTCAAGTACAATTGCCAGAGATCTGGCCAAATGAAATCTCAACTGTTCTGTTTGAATGCACAAAATATGCTGATATAGAATTATTATGAGTGACCCCTTGGGCCAGGGGGGGGGGGGGGGGGGGGTTCGGGGGGGGGTCCCTTTGGGGGGGGGGGGTGTAGGAGTGGGGGGGTTTAGGAATGTGGATTACAGTAAAATTGTAATGACAAATTCCAAGATGAACTCTGCAGCCGCACTGAGGCGCTCCAAGCCGTCAGATATTCCCCGAATGTTGGTACCTGGATTGCCTTTCAATAAAACCATATTTGATGGGCATATGTATCACCTACCTGTTACTGATTTGAGAGAATTTACATTATTGTAATCAGTTCATTATTTCCTGTGTAAACCATGAATAAAACTGAAGTGTGTCATTTGGAGCGAATGGAATGGACTTCAAACGGCCCCGCCTCTGGTCCCGCCTCCGCTCCCCCCCGCCTCCCTGCGAGGTTTCGAGTAGCAGTTTCAGAGTTTCAACACTTATGGCATGCCTCTGCCGCCGCTGCTGCTGTGTGTGTGCGTGCGCGCGCGCGTGTGTGTGTGTTCAGAGATTTGAGGAGAATGTGCTGCTGTGTGTGTGACGCTAAATCACAGTTTCAAAATAAAGTTTAACCATTGATTTTTTTTTCAGTCTTTCAACAATAAAGTTGCTAGTTTCAAAAACGATTCCCATTTAAAAGGTTTCTAACATGGAAAACAAAATAATACCCAAGGAGAACAGTGCCAAAATGCATATTCTGAAAGTGTGTTTGTGACCAATTTGAAACTCTGAAAAGGTGTTGACGAAACACTGTAAAATGTGTTTGCAAGGATTTGAGAAACACTTCCAGCCTATCAACACTTTTTTCAAAGATTCAAAACCAGTTCTCAGTCTTGAAATTATTTTCAAGCCTTTTGAACCCTTTATTTTAAGTCAGGAGTTTACAAGGTTTCACACATGTAAAACAAAATAATACCCAGGGAGAACAGTGCCAAAATGCATATTCTGAAAGTGTGTTTGTGACAAATTTGAAACTCTGAAAATGTGTTGGCGAAACACTGTAAAATATTTGTTCAGAGTTTTGAAATTTTTTTTCGGCCTATCAACACTTTTTTCAGAGATTCAACACTTTTTTCAGAGATTCAACACTTTTTTCAGAGGTTCGAAACGAGTTTTCAGTCTTGCAAAAAAGGTTTTCAAGGTTCTGAAACCTTTATTTGAAGTTAGGAGTATTGGCAGTGATCCGATTCCATACACTTCTGCTATCCTCAAATAAGATAAACAGACAGGGGGGAGAAAAACAAATAAACTTAATCCATTCAAACCAGGAACACATCTGTGTAACCACTTTATCCATATTTTATACTTTGGCTATTCAAAAATAGCAGATATACAAGCTCATAGCGCAGCACAGAGTGCCGTGCTATGAACTTGTAGATCTGTAATTTTTTGAAACATTTTGAAAATCTGTGCAAATCTTTGAATATATATTTTTCAAAGCGAACATTTTTAAATAAAATCTTTGCTTCTGGGGGTCCCTGGAAAGAAATATTTTGAGATGGGGGTCCGCGACGAAATACATATCCTTTTGGGGGCCCTTGACATGAAAAAGTTTGGGAACCACTGATATAGCAACATACGTTTTTTCAAAAAACTAAGGATTTAGAAGACATTGTATTGTAGAATATATATTCATAGATTTTCACAAATGTTCAAGATTTTTCAAAAATAGCTGATCTACAACCTCGGAGCACGGCACTCGGTGCCGCACTATGAGCTTGTATATCTGCTATTTTTGAATAGCCAAAGACATCTAAAAATGACACAGATGCGTTCCCGGTCTTAATGAGCTAAGCTATGCATATAAGGTATAGGATGCAGCTCGCCATCTCTATGTTAGCGAATCCTGCTGCTCCTGTGAGGGCGTGAAAAAAATAGAATGTGTCGCGGGGACAGATTTTATTGCAGGAAGATTGGAAAAACTCCCCTGAGGGCCCAATAAAGGCTATCAAAGCAAAGCTAATCTGCAAGGTGCTAATGATCAAAATGCAAATGCCCAGCAGAGAACGATGTCTCGCGTTGGTGTGAAGGTCAACATTCGACGACACATAAATCCATGGTATGATGCACGACACAACGCACAACATGTTACGGTGTGAGCGTGTGCGTCACCAACCTCCATCTGTGAAGCTTGACTGTGATGTGTGTGTGTGTGTGTGTGTGTGTGTGTGTGTGTGTGTGTGTGTGTCTGGTCACACATGCGTATGCTTTGGTATGTTTCCGCCGCGTCTTCAGTGGTGTAAAGTAACTAAGTACATGTACTCAAGTACGTTATTTACGGACCATTTTGAGGGATTTTTACTTACTTGAGTATGTTCAATTTCCAATACTTTTACTTCTACTCCACTACATTTTGGATCCACATATTGTACTTTTACTCCATACATTTATTTGAAAACGCATCGCGACGTGTTCCGAGCTTGTAGATCGGCTATTGTAGATCGTAGATTGTATTAGGGATACAAGGATTTTTGTACGTTTTATATACCGAGTACTTTCTACTTTTGGTACTTTAAGTACATTTTGATACCAATACCTTACTGTACTTTTACTCAAGTAAATGTTTTATTCCGGACTTTATTTGTAGCAGAGTACACTTCTACATTGCAGTATTGATACTTTTACTTAAGTAAAACAATTTGAGTACTTTTTCCAGCACTGCTGCTCTTGCATGCGTACTTTTGGTGGCGTTTCCGCCGTGTCTTTGTTTATCAGCGAGCACAGTGACAGTCATTCCCTCGCTGCACATGTTCAGTGACTCACGTGCATGACCGTGTTGTTTTTCCCCCCCCCCACATTTATATCTGTAGGTAGATTATGTGTGGGTGTGCGTGCGTAAGATGGCGTTCTGCTGATCCTGCTGGCGTGTGCAGACCACACAGATTTATTTAGACACACTCGCACGCTGACAGACTATACTGGTAGATATGTAACACACAGGCTGGTCATGCTAGAACGCCACGCGTTCTCATTCAATCCGGGAAAAGCGTCTGCTCTTAGATTTCTTTGGGGCTATTCAAAAATAGCAGATCTGCAAGCTCATAGTGCGGCACCGAGTGCCGCGCTATGAGCTTGTAGATCTGCTATTTTTTTTTAAATAGCGAAAAAAAAATTGCAAATCCTTAAAGTTATACAATGCAGAATCCCAAATAACGATTTTTAGCAACCTCTGCTGGTCACTACCGTCACTGCATACAATTTCCGTAATCCTCGATTACCCAGAATTCCATTCGTTTTCACCGGAAGCCGGAAGCGTTTCAAAAAGCGATCTTTTAATTGTTTTATACTATCTACGGATCGTTTCTCTTAGCCAGTGGAGCATTAGTTACCATGAGCTGTGCTTTCTTTTTCTGTTCTTTTTCGATCTTCCAATTCTACATTATCTTAACACATCAGGTGCCAGCATTTTTTCATAACAACTTACGTTGGGTGCCAGCATTCTCCCCATTGACTGCGCTTTGCTGTTTAAAGCTCTAGACTCCACGAGGAGCAAATCCATGTAAAAAAAAACATCCATTCATGTTGCGCGATGACCCTGGCTACAGCCTGGAACGATAACATTTCACTCGCGAGTTACAATGGGGGGGCATCGCGCATCGCGCATGACCGGTTTTCCCCACCGGAAACAGATTCGGAGATATAGGTGTTTTAAAGAAGGAAATAGACAGGAAGTGGATGGCAGCCATGTTTTTTTTTTCCGGTGATCTATCTGGCCTATCCTTCTCAAGATCACAATGGGTACTCCCAGAGCTGCTCTAGCCCCGCCCGTGTGGAGAAAAACGAAAAAAACAAAAAGACATATTTCACGGTCTGGACCGTGTTCGGCACCGGACCGCTACTCTGCGCAAACACGGTTCAGACCGTGTTTGGCACCCGATGTGTTAACATCAGCGTGAGGTTCCTTTTTGTTATAGCGCGGTAGTTCCTGGGGACGTCGGCCACGACGTCATGACGTTGGCCAGGAACGTCATTTCCCCGGGAAAGTCCCCCCAGTCCACTTTCAATAGAAAATATATAAATAAAAGGCTTCCGGGGGTGAAATTCACGGAGTGGGTGTTGTGAAACTTTTGCCACTCGCAAAAGATATACAATTTAACTTTAGTTTTGTTGAAAACGTTACCTAGTATTACTTTAAAGCATCATTTCAACTCAAATCTTTGCTACTGGGGATTCTACAAATGTCTCCTTGATCTTCAGTTGTTTTATAAGTGCTATAATATCAGTGGTTCTCAAACTTTTTTCATATCAAGGACCCCCACAATTATATGTATTTGGCCGCGGACCCCCATCTCAAAATATTTTGTTCCAGGGACCCCCAGAATATAATATAAGATTTACCCAAATGTACCAGAATTTGTCTAAAAATAGCAGATCTACAAGCTCATAGTGTGGCATTCGTGCCGCGCTATGAGCTTGTAGATCTGCTATTTTTGAATAACCAAAGAAATCTTAGAATGACACAGACGCGTTCCGGTCTTAATGGGTTAAACACACACACACACACACACACACACACACACACACACACACACACACACACATGCACACATGCACACGCACATGCATATGCAGACATGTCATGACTTGCGCAAATGTGAATTGAGTGATGAATGGACACACACACACACACACACACACACACACACACACACACACACACACACACACACACACACACACACCCTCTTGCACCGTCATATCCTGATCCACCCACCCACAGCTGTCTCTAGCCCACTGCATCCAGAGCAGGACGATTAGTAATCCATCACTGCTGCTTACAGTCTAGGGACGTTCTCTCAGAGAGAGAGAGGGAGAGGGAGAGAGAGACTGAAGATGGAGAGAGAAAAGAGGAAACAGATTGGTGGATGGAGGGGTGGAGAGGAATAAAGATGGAGGTTGTGGGGTGAGATGCATGCAGAGGTGAGACGGACGAGAGAGAAAGGGAGAGAGAGTGGGGGGGGTAAAACAAAAAGGAGGAGAGGATGTGAACGATGGAGGGAGGGAGGAAGAGAGAGATAATCTGTGTGGGAGGGGCCAGGGTTTGTTTTTTCTTAACGTGTGTGTGTGTGTGTGTGTGTGTGTGTGTGTGTGTGTGTGTGTGTGTGTGTGTGTGTGTGTGTGTGTGTGTGTGTGTGTGTGTGTGTGTGTGTGTGTGTGTGTGTGTGTGCGTGTGTGCGTGCATATGTGCGTGTGTGCATCATCTGTGTTGCCTGTGTGTTTGTGTCTGTTGTTAGTTGGTTGAAAACACAAGCAATATACAGTATAATGTACATACGTACATGTGTGTGTGTGTGTGTGTGTGTGTGTGTGTGTGGGGGGGGGGGGGGGCGGAGGTGTGAGCTGTGTAAGAGGAGATTTGGGAGACGCCGTGGCACTGAGAGAGAATAATGATAGAGAGAAGGGGGGGGGGGGTGTTGGAGGACAAATAAGGGGACCGGTGAGCAGGACTCCACTAGATGGCAGTGTTGTGTGGTGAATTTACATGCTTTATCATCATCCCCCCTCTCTCTCTCTCCCCCCTCTCTCTCTCTCTATCTCTCTCTCTCTCCCCCCTCTCTCTCTCTGTCTCTCTCTCGCTCTCTCTCTAAAATTCCTCTCTCTCTCTGCTCTCTCTCTGCTCTCTCTCGCTCTCTCTCTCTCTCCCTCTCTCTCAATCTCCCCCCCCTCTCTCTCTCTCTAAAATTCCTCTCTCTCCTCCCTCTCTGCCCTTCTGTCTCGTTCTCTCTCTCTCACCCCCTCCCCCGTTAAACTCCCTCCCTCCTCTGCCTCCTTCTCTTGTCTCCTCTGTATTCCTTTCTCCATCCTTGCCCTCCCACCACCCTTATCGCTCCTCTCTCTCTCTCTCTCTCTCTCTCTCTCTCTCTCTCTCTCTCTCTCTCTCTCTCTCTCTCTCCCTCTCTCTCTCGCTGTGCTTCATGTATGGAGGGGTCGATGCATACAGCTGGGAATTAGACACATAGTACTATAGTGTTCTCTGTATAGAGAGCTAAGGTGCTTGAGGAGAGAAGCCGAGGAGAGACAGTGTCGGTTTGTTTACTTGAGTGACGCACGCACACGTGCGTGTAATTGCACTCATAATGCAGACAACGAACCAATTGGTGCACGCTACATGTACACATAATCCATATTATTTGTATGTACAGTAACAGTATGTCAGTGTTTTTTGTGTGTGTTTGTGTGTCTGCTGCTTAAAGCACATTCAGTGGAAATATTGTTTACTGAGCCTCTTTCTCTCCAGGTTTCTCTCACTCCAATCACGCTCTGTCCTTTCCCCTCTGATTTGTTCTTTGCTGTATTCTTGGCAGAAGGTGAAAGGCAGTGCTGGACAGTCACTCAGTACATTTACTTGAGTAGTGTACTTGTTTTTTTGTGTTTTTTTTTGCAAACTAAAGACCTTCACTCCCTACATTTCAAATAGAAATGTTGTACTTTTGACTCTTCTACATTTCTAGGAAGGGACTCTTGGGACTCAAACGTACACAAATGTATTACGAATTAACCACTTAAGACCTTTTTCTACGTGTTGTGAGCTTGTAGATCTGCTATTCAGATAAATGAAAATTTCAGACAATTACAAAAAACGTACTTCGTAATTTGCATCTCTGAATAGTATTTATGTATACTCTTTCCCCGCAGGTGAAAGGAGTCTTGACATACATTCTTAATGGACGCCAGGGTGTTTGGCCCTCAAGGAAGTGTTAGGAGAGGTTGCAATTGCTCTAGGCTACTGTACGATTCGTTAGTAAACAGCATCAACGTCATGCCGGACGTCAGTGCTATAGCTTGTGTTGAGTGGATCATCGATATGCAGCATGCGACCATCGTTACGTTCCATTGAGTTTAAATGACGAACGACGTCTCGGCTCATAGCTGTTTGATAGATCGAGGTGGTCAAGGGTGTCTCTAAAAATAGTTGGGTGGCAGAGGGGAGGGACGAAGAAAAAACACAAGGCATCATTACTGTTGGTAACTTCTGTACAAGAAATAGATTGGGTTCTTCCCTATTGGCTAGCCACTTAAGCCCTATACTTAGGTGACCGGATTCCCAAGGTCTCTATAACTACTGCAGGCCCTCCCTGTTTTTGTTCTACACCAGTGGTCCGGGGCCACCGGTGGTCCTTGGGGGGGTACCAGGGGGTCCCCAGCAAAATTAGGTAACGTAGCGTCACAACCGCTTAGCTTTGCCTATTCAAAAATAGCAGATATACAAGCTCATAGCGCGGCACCGAGTGCCGCTCTATGAGCTTGTAGATCTGTTATTTTTTTTAAATCTTGAAAATGTGTGCATATCTTTGAATATATATGCATTTTTTTAAACTTTTTTAACTCAAATCTTTGCTTCTGGGGGTCCCTGGCACAAAACATTTTCAGATGGGGGTCCGCGGCCAAATGTATATCGATTTAGGGGTCCTTGGGCATGAAAAAGGTTGAAAACCACTGTTCTACACTAACTATCTTGGTGAAGAGTTGCTGATCTACAAGCTCACGATATGTTGCGTTGCGACGCGTTGTGAGCTTGTAGATCTGCCGTTTCTTTGTTTTGTTGTACTGAAGGTTAGCCCAACAACACGGGAGGTTGGCAAATGCAACAACACTCTGTACTACTGCAATGTGCTTTTTTAATATTTATTTTTCCTATTTTTTAAATGAATGACAACTTGCTAAGGGAAGCTTGGCTCGGGGCAAAAAGCGAACCAATTGGTGGGTAGCCAGCTGTACTGAAATTATAATTAAGTTTCCTCCTCAAAGTCATAGGTAAGGTTTTTTAGTAAAGGCCAGGCCACAGGTTCACGGCTTTACTGTTTTATGGGGTCATTGAGGCATGTTCCAGCTTTTATTTAAACAAGTATATTAAATGTAAAGAATCCTTTTATACAACAAGGTGTTTGCCTATTTTAGGCCTGCTTTTATATATGATGGAGTAATTGTGTGGCGTTTTTAGTCCAGTTATCACATAAAACAAGGGTTCATGTGGTTTATGGTCTTTAAAAGTGGTTGTTATTATTCAGCTGTTAATTATTTAACTCATTAAGACTGGGAACGTATCTGTCCTTTTTTTATTTCTTTGGCACCGAGTGCCACACTAGATTTTTTTTGCTAATCTTTCAATATACAGTATATATATTTTATAGCAAAGCAACATTTGTAACTCACATCTTTGCTTCTGTGGGATTCTATAAATGTCTTCTAAATCTCTAACAGTTTTTTGAATAAAATCTTACTATAATATCAGTGGTTCTCAAACTCTTTCATGTCAAGGACCACCCAAAATGATATGTATTTGGCCGCGGACCCCCATCTCAAAATATTTTGTTCCAGGGACCCCCAGAAGTTGTAACAGAGCTAAAAATGTTCGCTTAAAAAAAATACATATACATTTTTCTAAAATAGCAGAGATACAAGTTCATAGCGCGGCACTCAGGTGCCGCGCATCTGTGTCATCTTAAAATGACACAGATGCGTCCCCGGTCTTAAAGGGTTAAGCAGGTATGAAATGCATGCAAAGTAATAAAAATGGTAATGTAATTAGTAGAAACCCTGTTGCTGATGTGAATGCTAGATAGTTCACTTCTTTTTTTTTAAAGGGAGGTCTAACCTCATCAGACTATCGTCACATACAAACCAATTAGTAGAGAACGATTGCGCTAAAACGTGTCAGAATATTTCTCCTGCTAAATCCAATCTGTCATACAAGCCGAATTAAAAAGCACTGCGTGACTCGGAAAGGAGAAATTGTATCGTCGTTCAGTCACCTGACAAAGGACGCTCGTGATGAACTTTGAACAATAATGATGCTTGTATTAAGAGCCAGCTGTTTGATGTCGAATGTTATTTGCCACTAAGCTCTGCCTCTGATCCTACTGGGGGAATTAAGAAAAAAGATTGACGATTTCATTGACACGTCCTTCAAGAGCAAATGGATTACTCCAAATGAATATAACTTCCCTGTCACTAAATATCATATTTTGTAAACCTTTTTTTACAGGATATATAGCTAACTAACTATAGGGTTTAAAGGGGTTTAGAAATGTGCAGCTCTGACAGTGTTTTCCATGCCAAACCGATTACAATGAAGGGAAACTTTACAGCCAGAGGCCATTCATTTATTCTATGGCATGCATTGATACTGCCTATCAGAGAGCAATCTGCCAACAAGGTACCATGGACAGTTTTGTTAAGAAAGGTGGGCTGGGTTCGATCCCCGCCGGAGACACTGGGGGGCGTGCTCTCTCCTCCGCGTCATCAGTGCCCGCACCCTAGGTGGGGTTGGCGAAAGGGCCTTTCTGTGTTGGGGTAAGGGTTTGCATGTTCTCCCCGTGTCCCCTAGGGTACGTACCCTCACAAAAACATGCAGTAATCCTGGTCTCTATACTGGTCTCCGGCGCTCTCCGCTGGTCAGCTATGGCGCCTGATGGAGGGGAAAGGAACTGGTTGGAATAACGTGTTCCTTCCACGCGCTATACGTCCTACCGGGGAAACTCCCCCCCCTGTCAGGTGATAAGAAGCGGCCTGCTCACTCCTCATGCATTGAAGGAAGCATGAGCTCAGCTCGGGGCTCTCCCCAGGCTGGCAGAGGGAGAGTAGCGCCCATGATTGCAAGTTTAGGCATTGGCACTGGGTGAAAAAATAGGTTGAAACATTGCGGGACAAAAATTATAGAAAAAAAGAAAGAAAGGTGGGATGGGCAGGTTTATGAGGTAGTTCACAGAGAAGATCATATGCACATCGTATCCCTGTATCTAGGCCAGGTGCTGGACATCAAGGCATGAAGGCACACTGTTCTTAAACTCCAAAAACATCCTTTTATTATTGACCTTTTTGGTCGAAACGTTTTTATCCTCTCCAGGTTAGGAGGTACAAACCTCTTTGATCCCTCTCTGAGGGACTATAGTACAAACACAACCAGATGGTTAATTAATTTGTGGAGAGAGATACTGTGTAGCACACATTTTATGTCCACTGAATCAGCGTAGTAGACGGGATCCAACATTCAGCATCAAAGAGGGGAGTTGCATAGAGTTTAATCCATTAAGGCCGGGAACGCATCTGTGTCATTTTAAGATTTATTTGGGCTATTCAAAAATAGCAGATATACAAGCTCATAGCGCGGCACCGAGTGCCGCGCTATGAACTTGTAGATCTGCATTCTTTTTGAAAAATCAGGAAAATATGTTTAAATATTTTAATATTTATATTTTTTAAGCGAACATTTTAACTCAAATCTTTGCTTCTGGGGGATTCTACAAATGTCTTGACAGTTAAAAAAACAATCAAAAAAAACTTCATGTCAAGGACCCCCAAAATTAGATGTATTTGGCCGCGGACCTTATCTCAAAATATTTTGTTCCAGGGACCCCCCAGAAGAAAAAAAGTGTTTGCTTTAAAAAATATATATATATTCAATGATCTACACAAATTTTTACGTTTTTTTTCCTAAAAAAATAGCATATAAACACGCTCATAGCGCGACACTCTGTGCCACGCTATGAGCTTGTTTTTGAATAGCCAAAGAAATCTAAAAATGACACACAGATGCGTTCCCGGTCTTAATGGGTTAAAACAATTTGTGTCCGCAGAGAACTTGTTAGGGTTCCGGCTCGCCCCCAAAATGTTTTTGACTTTCTTTTGAAGTACGTTGCCAGCTTTAGTCCACTCTGACATCCACATCTGCATCCCAATAAACCGGGTTGCACCACTTTTCTATATGGCTGCGGCCGCA
Source organism: Gymnoscopelus braueri (assembly GCF_963280865.1). Classification (NCBI taxonomy): domain Eukaryota; kingdom Metazoa; phylum Chordata; class Actinopteri; order Myctophiformes; family Myctophidae; genus Gymnoscopelus; species Gymnoscopelus braueri. Next base: position 16,544,244 of record NC_137626.1, read on the forward strand.
GCACCCACTGTTCAAACTCCTCTTACTGTACACTTAAGGAGTGTAACACACATCCACGCACGGGCAAAAGATCAACTCTATTATCAACTGCAAAGGGCACTCATGCAGTTTAGTGTCCGCGGGTCAATCCAAGCCCTCAAAGCCAGAATAGCTGGACATAATGCAGATACAAATACGGGCTGCCGTTCTTGTTCAATGGATGCCAGCGACATGAAGATACAAAGATACATCCAGCGTTTGTAGCTGCTACAAAAGCTACAACAGATGCAAAGCTACAAATATGCTGTTTAGCTTTGTATCCAGTGGTGGAAAAGGTCATCTTTTTTTTTTTTTTTACTTAAGTAGAAGTATCAATACTGCAATGTAGACATACGCTGTTACAACTTAAAGTCCAGAATTCAAAATTAAGTATTGGTATCAAAATGTACTTAAAGTAAAAAAGTAACGTACTCATTATGCAGAATGTACCGTTTCACAAGTTTTCAAATGTATACAAATATTTTGCATTGCGACGCATTGTGAGCTTGTAGATCTGCTATTTTCAAATGGCCGAAATGTATACAGAGCTGAAGTTTCGCCTGCTCTGGCGAGGAACTTCTGGGCCAGAGCCCTGGTATTTGTGGGCGGGATGTAGCTTACGCTCAGAATCTGAGCGGACACGCCTCTTACCGGTCTGACTCGTCTAAAAAGTCTGACGAGAGGCAAACAGCAGTACACAACAATGGCGGCCGCAATTTCTCAAGGGGAAATTGCTTCCCGTCGATCCTATTTAGATGTAGCACCCACTGCATGTGGATCCCGCCCCCTTTTCTTCATTGGCTGTTGATTTGAATCACAACGCAGTGGCCGCGCCCCTGCTGTCCAAGCTCCGACGCAATGCCTCCCAGACTAGAGCTGAAGTGGTTAATGTATGTTTTGTAATAATAATATACATCAATAAAGTAACTGGCAACTAAAGTTGTCAAATAATTGTAGTGGAGTAAAAGTATAATATTTGCCTCTGAGATGAAGTGGAGTAGAAGTAAAAGTACTGCGAATTGGAAATACTCCTGTAAAGTAAAAGTACCTCAACATTGTACTTCTTAGTTACTTTACACCACTGTTTGTATCGTTGCATCTTTTGTATCTGCCAGTGTGAACGGCAGCATAAGACTGCTATCATCAACAAACCGCTTCGGTTTGTTGACATTTAAATAGGTCATGTTTCTTATATTGCATAATTCTATAAGAATGCATTATTCTTATAAAATGATACATTGTCCACACTCCACCAATGGGACTGTGATCTATTCGGGAGGAGTTTTAACAATGCAAGCCTTTGTTGACAGTGACGAAAACACTGTTTTGTCAAAATGTTGGTCTTTTTGCACCATAACAAAATTGTCTGTCTGGTGAGAACTCGACTCTTTGTTCAGATCACTCAGTCCCATTTCTGAGAAGCACCGCTTTTGCAAGGTTCGTCATCTGAAGCGCACATATTCCCTCTTTGTTACACAAAAAAACACAGAATAGTGGTTTGAATTTGAAACGATAACACGTTCTGACTTCAAAGAGGGGTTGGTTGATTGCCTTTTTGCTTTCTTGCATAATACAACATAGCAGCTCATTCAAATATGAAATTTTACAGCACACCAAATAACATCAATGGTGTCATGTGTGAATGTGTGCCATATAAAAGCTGTGGATACACAATGTGTGTGTGTGTGTGTGTGTGTGTGCGTGTGCGTGCGCGTGCGTGCGTAACTAAGTACTTACTCAAGTACTGTACTTAAGTACAATTTGAGGTACAAAAGAGGTATTTTTACTTTACTGGAGTATTTTCAGTACTTTTACTTCTACTTCACTGCATCTCAGAGACAAATATTGAACTTTTACTACACTAGAATTATTTGAAAACTTTAGTTACTTTGTAGATTTTGATTATTATTACAACACATACCACTTCAGCCCTATACATTTCGGCCATTTGAAAATAGCCGATCTACTGTACAAGCTCACAATGCGTTGCCATGCGACACATTGTGAGCTTGTAGATCTGCGAAAACTTGTGAAATGGGACATTCTGTATAATGAGTACTTTCTACTTTTAGTACTTTAAGTACATTTTGATGCCAATACTTTGGTACTTTTATTAAAGTACATTTTGAATTCCGGACTTTTACTTGTAACAGAGTATTTCAATATTGCAGTATTGATACTTTAACTGAAGTAAAAAAAAAAGAGTACTTTTTCCACCACTGTGTGTGTGTGTGTGTGTGTGTGTGCGTGTGTGCATGATGTGTCAATCATTGTTGACAGGCAATAAAAACGGATACACCGAGCATAGGTGAGTGCGCTTTTTGTGTGTGTGACTGCGTGTTGCATGGGATCACGTTGCATTGTACTGTGTGTTATTGTATCACACAGCAGCATAATCTGTCCTGGTATCACACTGTATCTATATCGACGCTGCAGCCCTTTTATCGACACATCTATTTCGAGGGGATTTGCCGGGACTCAAAATTCCTCCATTCTCATTCCCCAGTGGAAAAGCCCCAGCTGACAGCTAGGGCCCATTTTATACACCTGCATGCATTTGCAGCCTTGGGATCTTTTTCTTTTTTTGGGGGGTGGGGGGGAGGGGTGTGGGGTGCGAGGACACCCCCCCTCTATCATTTTGATGGAGGATAAGAGGTGCGGAAGGGGGGGGGGTGGGGGGAGGAGACACCCCTTGACGATGAAGCAGAGAAGTCCTTTGGCAAACTGTATGTCTAGACATCTAATTCAAATATGACCGTGTGAGTGATGGCTTCGCCCCGTGGATGAGATTGAGAGTGCAGAGGAGGAGTTTCTCCTTTCTTCTTCTTCATCTCTCTCTCTCTCTCTCTCTCTCTCTCTCTCTCTCTCTCTCTTTCTCTCTCTCCCCGTCCTGCATGCTTCCTCTTTCTCTTGCACCCCAGAGAACCAATATTGAAGGATAAGCTCCGTGACAGATTCAGATAGCAGGGCCAGATACTGTCAGTAGCCTAGCTCACTCCAGGTGGAAATCCATAGCTCAATATGATTTTCTTTTCTTTTTTTTTGCCTTAAAAGTTTCTATTCCTTTTTTTGGTTTAGTTTTTGGGCGGTGAAACCACCCCTATATGTGAGGTTTGGATATTTGCACCCCCCAATCCTGTGCTGTGATTGGCCACCAGTGTACCCCCCTAACCTTGCACCGTGATTGGCCAATCACAGTCTATTCAGGACTGTGATTGGCTAGTGAAACATGACACATGTGCATAGCCCTATAAATAGGACTATGCACTTAAAAAAAACACATTTATGTTTTTTTTTTAAGTGAATCACACATTGTGGGTGGAAAGGGTATTAAAAACACATTATTCTTTTAAGTGAGCTTCCATCACCGTGATGACCACTGTTAAATAACAACAGTGACATAGTGCTCCAATTCCACATGCTGTGATTGGCTAGTGAGACATATGATGAAATTAATCTAAAACCACTTTGATGTGACACTAGTATATTTAACTTAGATGCTGTCCATTTCGTGAGAACAGTAAAAAAGAACTCAACTTTTCTATCTCCTTTACTTCGTTTTTGTTTTCGTGTTCTATTTGGGCAAAATAAATTGTCAGAATATATATTTTTTCATATTGTTTTCTTTCAACAATGCATAACAGAAGATGTTTTTTTTAAATAAATGATCCTAAAAATAATTTAGTATGTATGTATATATACAGACAATTATATATTTGTTTTAATATGTTTTAACCGTTGCACATCGGAATATGACTTTCATAAAGAGTGTTTCAATAAATGTATTTATTTTTTGTACATGATTGGTTGACTCTATTCAGTAGTGTGATTAGCTAGCAAGACACCGCCCACTTCACACTGGGTGTGATTTTTTTTTTATTGTCACCTTTCTGTTTTTCCCAGGTCCTACTTTCTGTTTAGCTAAATCTCTTTCTTACATTAACCCTTTGAGACCGAGAAAGCATCCTTTGTGTCATTTTAAGATAACTTTGGCTATTCAAAAATAGCAGATATACAAGCTCACAGTGCGGCACCGAGCTCACCGCTATGAGCTTGTATATCTACTATTATTTTATCGTGAGCATGTTTGCAAATCTTTCGAATATATATAATCTTTTAAAGCGATTTATCTTGGGGATTCTACAAATGTCATTTTTTTTTAAAATGCATGTTTCTATATCCGTGGTTCTCAAACCTTTTCATGTCAAGGACCCCCAAAATTATATGCATTTGGCCGCGGACCCCCATCTCAAAATATGTTGTTCTAGCCACCCCCCAGAAGCAAATATTTGGGTTAAAAATGTATATATATATTTATATTCAAAGATTTGTACGAATTTTCACGATTTAAAACAAATAAATAGCAGATCTGCAAGCTCATATTGCGGCACTCTGTGCCGCGCTATGAGCTTGTAGATCTGCTATTTTTGAATAGCTAAAGAAATCTTAAAATTACACAGATGCGTTCCCGGTCTTAATAGGTTAATCTCTCTCTCTCTCTCTCTGATTCTCCCGAAAAATTCTCAGATTGTTTACAAACCGTTATAGAAACCCGTTTTCTTTTTTTCCCGCCGGCAACCCTGAACCGAATAGCCCATTATAGGGAGGGATCTGATAAAATGATTCAGCTGAGTCGTGCAATCCTGGAATCTAATGAGAGACGCCCGCCTTCACTTTTTCACTATCAGTACAGTCTGTGAATGAGACCTAAGTTCAAGTCAGTCTAATCTCCAAAGCCGCCGCTGCAAAATTGCTTATTTCACTCGGATCGAGCGATTTTCAGCCCGGGGTTGAGGATGAGGGGTGGTGGAGGCAAAAAGGAGGCCTCCAATGAAAATGTATACTCTGCATACAGTATATGGAGCAGCATCTGTTAACGTGCATTTCGGTGCTCACTCATTCTTAAAGATGTACACGACGAGGAAGTCAAAATTAAAACTTTGAATCAACAGTAAGTAGAGAGAGAGTGAACTTCATTCTGTAATGGCAGCTTTTAGATATTACTTTAAGTAAGTTAAACAGATCAGGAAGATGCAGGACTGCAATGTACTTTATTGTAGATCTCATCACAGCAGAGAGAGACTAGTGTCTCCCTCCAGAGCTTCCACAATCACCCCCCAACACCAATGTCTTACACACACATTTATACTGGCAGGATGGTACACAGAGGTATAACAACAGATGGTCATTCATGGGCTTTATTCTATAACTGACTCACACAGAGTCGGCACGTTTGAAATAGGTTTGCATGAGTCTGCTTTTTGTAAGGAGTTTGTCAGGGAGAGGAGTTTGACAGGGAAGAACAGGTGATGATTGTTGCATCTACTAATACATTCAATTAATAAATACCAATGACTGTTATATGAATTGCATCCACCATAATTCCACCTCGTGCAACTCCAAAACAGATTGAGCAATCCACTGGCGGCCACATTAAGGTTGCAGCCAGTCACACATACACATCAGTGTATGGGAGTAGCCAACGTTACGTTGCAGATTGTAGTTCGTTTGACTTAATTACCTACAAATGGTTGGCTCAGCTTCAATAAAGGAGAGATCACGTTGTCGCAAACGAAAAGATTTATTGAATAAAAGATAAAAGACAAAACCAATCGCCTGATTGGCTGACTGCAGAGTGCAGATTGGCTAGAAGTGCTCACACGCCAAGCTGTGAATGAAAGGATGTTTGTGAAGCTTCCCCAGCATTAAAAATTAAAGTGTGAGAGAGAGAGACCCTCCTTATTGAACTTTCACTTAGAGCTACATTAGTGGGATCAACGACCGGCTTCTTTCCTGCTGGTTGACTCCCAGTAAAAGTTCACTAGTGTTGAACTCATCACACATCAACGCCGTCAACACGCTGCAACAGGAAACACCACCCCTTCACTCCCATAGCACGGAAGTGAACGGGACACTGGGGGGCAGATTGTCCTCCAGAAGCGTCTGTTGGCGAAAATCTGCTATTGAATGGGTGGTGGGTACACTGTCGCGTCAGTTCGCAAGCTGTAGGGAAGCGTCGAAAGACGCCAGAGCAAGTTCGGTCTGAAGGAGACCCGATGTTTGGCTAGCCTGGTAAACCCTGGTAAACCCTCCCTCCGATTTCAGAAGTGAGTCTGGCCTGAAGGCTTGTCTGTCGTTTCTAGCCCGTACACCAAATGGACGAGCCTATCAGCGTCGTCGCTCATAGTTCTGTGATTGACAGCGACAGTTGGCCAATCAGGTGGCGAGTTTGAGTGAGCCCGAATGAAGCCGAGTGCAGCCTGAGTGCAGCCGACAAAAGACGAACGGCAGCCATTGTTGTTTGTGCGAGTGCCTTCACTTCTTACTTTCGTTTATAAAACGCTCTCAAACTTTTTGAGGCACGTAATTTACTTATAAGATATCGTTTGGATAGAATTTAGTTGTTTAACTTCATGTATGTGGTCAATTAATCATGACAGAGCCTATTTAAAAATAAAAATTCAGAGAACCGGCAGGGGCGGGCAGTGACACGCATGTATCCGAATAAGGCAACCTATGTTGGGCATGGCCATCTCAAAAGTCCCGTTGCGTCACATTAGTCGCGGAGGTGGTAAAAATGCACTGCAATTGGCTGAAGGGGAAAAACGATCATTGGCTGAAGGGGTTGTCAGTCAACGGTATTACTCCCGCCCAACTCCAGCCCACAGCCAATATTGCAGAATGGGCGATCAGGCCAGACTCACTTCTGAAATCAAATGGAAATGAGATATCCGGAGGGAGGGTTTACCAGGCTAATGTGTGGCAGCCATGTTGGCAGGAAATTGAACTTCCTTCACAGGTATTACCAATGATACAAAATCAAGGCTATTTTACATTTAGTACAGCAGAGCCTTTCCAGTGAGCCAACATGCATAATAGCATTACCATGACTCTGTTTGACCAGAATAGAACACAGCCTTATGTGAAGGAAGTAACATACAGTCCAATTTCATGCTATAGCTGCTGTGCATAGGGCCTATTGTCTGGAGTATATGAAGTTGAAGAAGAGTTTCATATGGGCTCAGCATAGAGTTGAGTCTGAATAGCAAAAACTGAAGTGGTTTTTCCGACCTGCTGAAGCGCAATAAAAAAGACTACAGTATATCCTGACAGTGACACTGCCTCAGCACAGCTTGTAGAGGAAGCAAGTTCAGAGCAAAAGAAGAAGAACCAGAGAGGATTAATTTGTTTGTGATAATAAAAATCACATTTTGTTTGTGATTTTTTGGTTTTTTCTTGCAATATCGATACTGGCATGACCTAAGCCGATTGATTGTGATTATTGAGCAACTTTTAAGTTTGGTTCTTCATTGTTAGCACACGGCTGGGGAAAGGCTAGAGCAAACCAGTGCCCAGGTCAAAATTAATTGATTATTTAATTGTTTTACTATAGACCTAGGCATAGTAGTTATGACATCAAATATCAAATCACATTCATTATAACATAAATAGAAATAATGATGTATTGGTGATACTTTTTTCCTATTCGAAACATACGATTTGAGCATTCACTGAGTCGGATTTGAATCCTTTGATTCAAGCTGACAGCCCTTCCGTGGAGCCTCCAGGCTTTGAGCGAGCAGCTGTCAGTTTTCAGTGAGAACGAGTGATTGTCATGACAGTGCAATTTGTTTACTGCAACTGGCACGGTCTGCTGCGTAAATTAGTCTTTCATGCATATCGATGGCCAAAATGCAAAACCTCCTAAGTGCAAATTTCATGATTTTCGGATTTCACTGTGGATGAGGACTATAGGCTATGCTGCACATGCTCAGTCTGTCTGCAAGATAGTCCCGCCCCTCATTTTGTCAGAAAAAGTCATTTGACTAAAACCTCCTATCTTGTTCAGTGCCAATTAGTGCTAAAATGTTGAAGCGCAAAACCTCTTATCTGCACCAGAACTAGTTGAGCAGCAGACAGAGCTGAAACTTGGGAATTCTATGTTACGTAGACCGTCTAAATGTCTTTCAGTTTGTAGTAATCAATTATTTTCAAAATAAAAAAGTGTCTTCCACCCTTACTAGTTAAGTATTTGTTAGTAACTGTCAAGTTAATTGCATTGCCTTGTTGATTGCTAATGATTAGTGTCAGGTGGTGAAACTTTTATCACACCAAGAGTGTGAGTTGATCAAAAATGTTAATGGTATTACTTGTTACAGTACTGTAGAATGTCTTGATCTCAAAATTAGCATAAAAAAAGCATTATTTAACAACATAATGTTTGTTTGTAAGCCTAACTATTTCTAGGTAAAAACCTCCTATGTGCATCTATGTAGATAGGAGGTCATTTTTAGGTATAGATAGGAGGTTTTGGCATTGAACATTTTGAACTTGTGGTTAGAGGTTGTCATTGCTGCTTAGATGTGAACGTCCATGTCGTGATTTTTTAATAATTGCAGATCAAAATCACACGTGAACACCATGGCAGCCAACAAACCTGTGAGAATATTGTGGTGTGTTGGTTGGAGAGTATAGGGTATGGGGGTGGGATGGGGTTTGGAGTTATGGGGTGTGGGAGGTGTGGGGTGGCGGTTGGGGGGTTATGGGGTGGGGGGTGCATGAGGGTTTGGGTGGGTGGAGTTTGGGGGTTGTGGTGTGCTGGTTGGGGGCATGGAGATCGGGGGTTCTGGGAGTGGGGGTAATGGATTGGGTGGGATTTGGGGGTATGGAGTGGGATGGGGTTTTGAGTTATGGGGGTTGAGAGGTGTGGGCTGGCAGTTGGGGGGTATGGGATTTGTGGGAGTGGGGGAGTATTGCAGGTGGTGGAGTTGGGGGTATAGGGTATGGGGGGGATTATGTTGAGGGGGGCATAGGCCAGTTAGGCCGGATCATATAGGATTGGGTCTTTGCGATGCAAGAGTGTGGTCTAGCCAACACCAACTCGGGACTCCTGAAGTGGGATGGGGGTTTGAGTTATGGAGGCGGAGATGTGTGGGCTGGCAGTTGGGGGGATGGGGTTTGTGGGAGTGGGGGAGTATTGCAGGTGGTGGAGTTGGGGGTATAGGGTATGGGGGGGGGGGGGTATGGTCTAGCCAACACCAACTCAGGACTCCTGAATCGCTGCCCTCCACACTCTCCTATCTAGCATCAGGGTCTTGATCAGGGTCTTGAGCTCTACAGTGTTGTTAGCTAAGCTGTTACGCCGAAGTTCATCTACGTAGGGTGGTGCACTTATTGTCTTTCCTGGCTTTGCCCTGGGTTGGCTCCCATAGTGTCAGTTTGCCTGCCACTAGTTATGGGTGCCTGACGCAGTGCCCTGCCTCATCCTTCTCTCTCTGACTTTGTCTGTGACCCATGGTAAGTTACCGTAGAGGACCACATTTCTGATGTGGTCCGTCCATGTGACTAGTGCCATTCGTAGCATTCTTGTGTAGACTCCATCCAAGGCCCTTTCCTGTTGTGCTGTGACGGTCCATGTCTCAGCCCCATACAGCAGTACTGACACTGTAGCTATACGAACAGCCGCCTCTTGAGGTCTTCTCCCATGTCTGATTTCCACACTCTCCTCATCCCATGCAAGGCATTCTAGTCAAGTACCCCCTGGACCTTCAGGTCCTATTCCATTGAAGCAGTCCAGGCCCAAGTTATTTGAAGTCCTGGACTGCCTCGAGTAGCTTGTCTCCATCATTTGAACCATCTTCTCAGGAACTCAGTAGGCCCAGAGAATGTTCATCAGTTTCCCCAGGTGGATGGTGCCAAAAGCCTTTTGGAAGTCATGAAGGTGATCACCACTGAAAGATTCCGCTCCCTTACTCCTTCCAGTATCCTCCTCAGCACCAGTATCTGCCCGCCTGCTGTTCGCTCCGGGCGGAAGCCGTTCTGCGAGTTTCTCAGTACAGGGTCTGAGATGGGTCTAAAACCTGCGACTTGTGAGCTCAGGCTAATGCCTTGGAGGTGTCTGTCTTGGTGAGGTCGCCTGACTTTGGTACTGGATTGATGATCATTTTGCGCCACAGCTTCGGCAGCTCGCTAGACGTGTGTGCTTGATAAAATCCAACACCACCTCGTCTATGGGCACATACATCACTCCATCCTCCCTGCAGCTCTTGCCTCACTTGATAGTAGCCTTGGCCCTCTGGTACTCATCCATGGTGAATGATCTGTCTTCCATGACCTTCCCATACCAGACGGGAACATCGGATCATCCTCTTCTTCGGTTGAAGGAGGATTTCCTAGGAGTGTTTTGAAGTGCTGGTACCATGTTTCAACTCGTTCCTCTGCGCTTTCTCCCCAGAAGTCTGAGAAGAGCTTCTGCCAGAAACGTCATTGATGAGCTTCCAGTTCTTGCCATGCTTCTGGTTAACATGCACCTCTTTAATGTCCCTGATCTTTTAGGTCAGCTCCTGTTGTTCCAGTTGCATACACGTGGTATAGCTCCTCCTTCTTCCGCTTATATTCCTCCCTCAGACCCTCTCCCTTTTGGTCAGCGACAAAGTCCCTGTGTGCTGCTCTCATCTCCTCCCTGGCTTTGGTGATTCTAGGGTCAAGGCATCCGTCTTTCCTCCTTGCTTATAGGCTCTTTAAGACATTCAATGATCTTACATACTATTCCACTGTCCACACTGGACACAAGGTTGGTGATCCAGTTATATGAGTTAGGGGAGTTGGAGGGCATGAGGGTTTAGGTGGGTGGGGTTTGGGGCATGTGGTGTGCTGGTTGGGGGGAATGGGGGTTGTGGGAGTGAGGAGGTATTTCAGGTGGTGGAGTTGGGGGGTAGAGAGTATAGGGGGGATTATGTCGAGGGGTGCCTGGGCCAGTTGTTTTGTAGTCCACCTAATTGTATTCCTGTTGTCCTTTTTGTAAATTGTATTTGTAAGCACTTTTATTTTAGGTTCTTGCTGGGGACTGTTCTTAGCACATTTTTTGTGAGCATTGCCCTGCAAACTTGTTTTTTTTTGTTGAATAAAATAAAAAAGCATTCAATGCAACTCAGTGGTGTGTTCTACCGTGTTACGCTGTATACAGTGCAGATTTTTTGGGGAAAAAGCGTATACAGTCTACCATTTAATCCATTGAAAACGCGCTAGCGTATACCCACGACCACGCGCATCTCGTGCAGGGAATGATTATCGTATACCTCCGGGAAAAAAACTAGACCACACCACTGATGCATCTGTTTGCAGCTGTAAATGTATGTATTTACAGCCAGTATTATTTGTCATTATTTAGTTATGCAATCACTTAACATTGAAGTGTAAAAGCTCCTATCTGCAGAATTATCCAGAAAAAGTGGGGAAAAACCTCCTATCTGCATTTGCTATATGAAATAAGTGTAATTAACATATAATAATGTAATATAGTCCAGACATCCAGAAACGGTGTATTATGTGATGGGTTTCATAAAAAAATAGCATTGTGCAAAAAAAATACAACATTTTGTAGTTTTGTTTTTCATTTTCCCAACAATGAACATTTTTCAGATAGGAGGTTTTGCGTTTTGGCCATCGATATATGCATATATACATATATACACGGTAGCAAATAAATATCTCTGATTATTCTTTTTTCATTTTTTTTTCTTTTTTTTCATTTTTCATTTTCATTATCAATATATTCAGCCACTGCTCCATATGGCCCAGTGCCGGTTCGAATTTTAGTTATTAGGCGCTGAGTTCTATTGTATTGTACAGTTTTGCTGCTGCTGTTATTTTTTATTGTTGTATTTTTGTTGTATGTAAAGCACTTTGTGAGTTTTCTCTGCGAGAAGTGCTATATGAATAAAATGTACTTACTTACATAGTCGCATAGCTACATTTGACTATCAGCGGGGCTCTAAAGACCTGAATAATACTTGGTTGCATATCATGTTGCACACTTAAAATAGCCTATCTACAAGCTGACATCGCGTTGCACTGTGACACGTTGTCAGCTTGTAGAGGCTATTTTCGATATGCAACACGATGCACAAGCAAGTATAGATCAGGCACAAGGATGGTGATGTCAATCAATTAGTTGGTTGCTTGGTCGGTCAGGTCAACACCCTCGGTCCAAAAGGTCAACTTTGCACGTCAGATATATCATAATCTTATTGGCATATTGCAGGGTGAACTTTACTGATTTTTTTTGTGGCCCCATGGCCTTCCCGTGATTATTATTTGATTAATCATAAAAAGTAATCAATAGAGTAATCGCAAAGAACATAATCGATAGCCGCATCATTCAATAAGTGCTAGCCAATGGTAACGTGTGACCTTCAAAATATTTCTTCCATTTATAGATGGAAGCGCAACGTGTTATTGGCTAAATCCTTAGATACAAATAAATAAGAGTCAAGGCATTTTGCGTCGTGTTTCAGGAGTTTAGCAAAGCGAACATAAAGGCAGCTGAAGCCTCATACTGAGGCAGGAAAAGATTAGGCATGCCCAGCACGATGGACGTTAGTACTGTGATGCCGAGAGCAGTAGTAAATCTGTCTTTCAACCAGTGGTGGAAAGTAACTAAGTACATGTACTCAAATGCTGTACTTAAGTACAATTTTGAGGTATTTGTACTTTACTTGAGTATTTCCAATGTCCAATACTTTTACTTCTACTCCACTACATCTCAGAGGCAAATATTGTACTTTTACTCCACTACAATTATTTGAAAACTTTAGTTACTAGTTACTTTGTAGATTTTTGATTATTATTACAAAACATTAACCACTTCAGCCCTATATACATTTTGGACATTTGAAAATAGCCGATCTACAAGCTCACAATGTGTCACGATGCAACATATTGTGAGCTTGTAGATCTGCTATTTTCAAAAGATTTTTATACTTTTGAAAACTAGTTTGAAAACTATACTAGAGTATTTCTACATTGCAGTATTGATACTTTTATTTAAGTAAGAAATGTGAGTACTTTTTCTCTTCAGCGACTGCTGACGTTCAAACATTAAATATTGTAATCAACGTCTTATAAATCCGTCAATCCCGATCCGTTGAACATCGCAATTCTGGACAGTGCGTGACATCTGCACTGTCATCAGCGACGAGCAACGCTTCTGGACGGATTAGTTACGGCAGAAAGTTTCACGGACAAAATAATAAACAATCAGAGAGCTGCATATTGTTCCCTTGAAAACCTGTAGCCTAATTGTGTTTAAACTTTTGTTATGCTACACATGCATTTCCTTTTCAAAGTTATGTAAATCTATACTGTATTGCACCGATTATATAATTGTGTATAGTATCAGGCTATTAATATGATAAGTAGGAGTTAAAGACAACAAAAACGGGGGCTGTTTACTTTGCATTTAAAGCTGACATTGCTGGGGGGCATTAGTGGGCGGATAATCATTAATACTATTCATTATTATTATATATGAGGGGGGGAAAGTGCTTGCAACTTCTTGTTTGAAGTTTGTTGTTTTGGGACTTTTTGTATATAGAGAAGAAGCAAAACAATCGAGTTTAGAAATGGGCTCCATGCACAACAGCCATATTGGAAGGAAATTGGGCCTCCTCCTTACTTCCTTCACAGGTGTTACCAATGATAACAATGAAGGCTCAGTTCCATTTTGTGTAGCACCGTGGTTCTCAAACGTTTTAATTTCATAACTCTGAGAGTGCACAAAACGTTTTCATTTCATAACTCTGAGAGTGCACAACACGTTTTAATTTCATAACTCTGAGAGTGCACAAAACGTTTTAATTTCATAACTCTGAGAGTGCACAACACGTTTTAATTTCATAACTCTGAGAGTGCACAAAACGTTTTAATTTCATAACTCTGAGAGTGCACAACACATTTTAATTTCATAACTCTGAGAGTGCACAAAACGTTTTAATTTCATAACTCTGAGAGTGCACAAAACGTTTTAATTTCATAACCCTTACGGGTCCATTTGACCCTTACGGGTCCACCCTTACGGGCCCATTTGGTTCCATTTGTATACTCTCAGAGTTACACAGCCAACATTAGGGTTGGGACTCGTTAGGATTTTAATAATCTCTCAAGAACAGCTTCTGCACTGCGTTGGAATCTGTCGGGGAGGTTCGTCATAACGAGTGCGCATTCAGATCAGGAAGTAGGCCGCGCTTTACCCAATCACATGTAGTGGGCGGGATTCACATGTCCGTCGATCTTTCCCCCTCGAAACAAACCGAAACTAATTTAACAATAGCGTCCGCGGAGCAGACAAAACCACGGAAATATATTCACATTTTAACTTACTCTTTCATCATAGAAACAAGTGGGCTTATAACCAAAACGATCCATGTTCTCTGGGAGAAGTGGTGTTAGTGTTCCGTGTAGAAATATTGTTAGTGGGAATGAAAACATAGTCGCACCAACCGGAAGTGATGCGCTAAAGGCGCATCACAAACACCGGTTTCCTTGTGCTCTGGTGTTACGTTATCGTCCGCCCAGAGCCAACAGACATAGAACAAACAGCAGAGGGCGCTGTTTTTCATTTTCAGTTGGCGATGGGTTCCCAGATTGGGATTTTAACGGTTCGGATTCTTAACCACTTCCCTCTTAACGATTCCAGCTCCTAATGATTCCGATTACCGATTCCTAATATTCTTTCATTTTCTTTTATTCTCTGACATCCATTATACGTATAATATACAAGTACATATTAAACACAAATTCAATCATACAAATGCAGCGTATTCACCTCCCACACACACTTGTAGGTGGCGTGACGTCACCACAGTCGCTTGCATGCACACAGCTGAGCCAAATGAAGACAGATGAGAAATTCTAGGAACCGCTTGCGGGAACCTTTTAATGCAAATACGATGGAACCGGTTCCGGTTCTTAAATCTCAGAACCGGGTTGGAAAAACCCTAGCCAACATGCACAATATCAGCACCCTGACCCTGTTTGTACCAGAATGGAACAGAGCCTTCATTAGTATCATTGGGTAACACCTGTGAAGGAAGCGAGACGAGGCCCGATTTCTTTCCAATATGGCTACTGCATGTGCATAGAGCCTATTGTGCATGGTCCATGAATCTGAATAAAAAGGGTCAATATCGGCCAGCCAGCCCTAGACCCACTTTATAATCCCGCACATGGTCACGCCTAAGGGGGAAGAAGCCTGATGAGCTGCCCTCGATGAATCTGTGGAGATTGTCAACCTGATTATGTCATGGGGCCCTACATGCCCATCTTTTCCACCTTTTGATGCGAGGGAAATGGGCACGCATTACAAATAGCTGCTTCTATACATAGTCTCAGGTCTCAGGTCCTATCGGGTGTGATTTGTACTATCCCCCTGCTCTTTGTTTCCAGGCTGGCCTATATATTGCAGATGAATTTGACGTTATCTGGACTTGATGCTTAATCGTAACTTTTCAAGTTCTGTCATGTTACGTAAAATGAGATTCAAATAAGGTGAGGCTCAACAGAGCGCGGATAGTAATTGTATTGTGTGTGTGTGTGTGTGTGTGTGTGTGTGTGTGTGTGTGTGTGTGTAGATAGACCAGTGCTTCTCAAACTTTTTCATGCCAAGGACCCCTAAATGTATTTATTTTTTCATTATGATCGCAAGTGCAATCGTTTCTAAACACACAGGCGAGTCGTGCACGACGCTCAAACAACAAACATTCCGATCGGGGCGGAGTCTCTCTCCTCCAGCCCAGTGTAAAAACACCATGTATCGCTATGTAAACGGAAAACTCACTTACTTTTTCACCTCGCCACAGACCTCGCTAAATCCCTTATGATCGCGTGTTCAACTGTTTTGTAGACACACAGGGTAGTTGTGTGAGTGGCCCAGAGAAGAAATTTTCAATCGGCGACATTACATTTTGCAGTAGTAGCAGTTTCAAAACAGCGTCGCTAAACAGCATTCCACCGCGGAGAAATGCAAAGCCGAGAAAAGACCGTTTTAGAGGAGGACCTAAACAGGAAGCGGACGGAACCGAAAATCTTCGATTTGACGTATTTCCGTATCCGGGTGTGCTACAATGAAATCTGTCACTGCGAGAGATGAAGGAACGTGAGATCTTATTTTGCAAAATTACGTTTTTTACGTCAGAGGCAGGTTTGGTAATTGGAAAAAATTACGTTTTTTACGTCAGTGGCAGTGAATGAGTTAACACATTTTTCTGGGGGGACCCCCATGGTACCCCTCCACGGCCCCCCCCCTTTGAGGACCAATGAGACCAATAGGTGCTCACCTAAACCGCACCTATTCCTGCTGCTTGTATGCTTTCTTTCCTTCCTTCCTAACCCTTCCCATCGTCTTTCTCAAGCGTGTTCATCATACGACAAAGCGTAAATCCGGCTGTAAGCTCTCGCTCTCTCTCTCTCCCTCCCTCTTCAGCAGTGGTGGAAAAAGTACTCAAATTCTTTACTTAAGTAAAAGTACCAACACTGCAAAATAGAAATACTCTGTTACAAGTAAAAGTCCGGAATTAAACATTTACTTGAGTAAAAGTGCAAAAGTATTGGCATAAAAATGTACTGAAAGTACCAAAAGTAAAAGTACTGTTTTTTTAATAGCCAAGGTATAAAATAAGGCTAAAGTGGTTAATGTATGTTTTATAATATAATAATTTATATCTGAAAAGTAACTAGTGACCAAAGTTTTCAAATAATTGTAGTGGAGTAAAAGTACAATATTTGCCTCTGAGATGTAGTGGAGTAGAAGTAAAAGTATTGGAAATTGGAAATACTCCAATAAAGTAGTAAATACCTCAAAATTGTACTTAAGTACAGTACTTAAGTAAATGTACTTATTTACTTTCCACCACTGCTCTTCAGGGGTTCTAAGTATCCTGGCTGGTCACGGGGGGTTCGGGGGCCAGCAGTACTGTTCATTTAATCCCTATCTGATGTTGTCCTAGCCCTTATACCCTGGGCTCGAATGACTGCAGCATGGGCCGGTCCTCTCCACACACAGCTTGTCCGATAAGGCCTTCCTCTCCACAGAGCCCTCCGCTGTTCACAGATCTGATCTGGAAACTGATGAGAGAGAGTGCAAACAGCAGCGCCGAGTGCCTGCCGTTCATGAGTAAAGGTTTAAGATTAGCTGATCTGGCTCCGGCCAAGTGGGGAAGGAGGCTGGAGTCGAGTCACCCCAATACTCTTTGCTACAGTATACCGTCTTACATGTAATGTAATGTCTTTGCTGAACATATACAGTAGACTGGAACAATACAGCGCATATTTTGTTTTAGCCTTCACCACAATAATTTTTTTTACCCCTATCTCGGAGAATCGGGGGATAAAAAGTATGCCGTCGCGATAATCTGTTCCATAGTTATGGGCAGTTGAATGTGGCTTTTCGCCAGAAAGCAGAGGAAATTTGATTTTTATAAATCCTATAATACTGAACGAAACCAGCTTTGTTTTGTTGTGATCGCGTGATTTCTGGGTGTACTCTTCTTGGGTGATCCTGGGATCATTCACACGCTGCGGAAGAGCGAGAATCTCGTCATTGGCGGTCAATGAGTGAGACCTGAGGCCGATTCTACAAATGCCTTCTAAACTGAATTTTTCAAACACTGAGCTTGCATTTGAATAGTCCACGCTAAAATCTCAAATGACAGATGGTTTCCTGTTTTTTTTATTATTCTTTTATCAATGTATGTATTGATAAAAAATGTTTTACAGTGACAACAACAAAACACTCATACATACATACATACATACATTCATACACTCCAGCATACATCTCCCTCTCCCCACCCCCCTCCAACATCCCCTTAACAAATATTCCCATTCCAAAATAAGACATACTGTACCAACATAAACGTGACAAAAACACAACATTCAGATGTTAACGACTTACAGCACGCTTTCCCGGTTTCAACGGGTTAATACATACAGTACTTTCTCTCTAATGGCTAATGGACCAGTAATAATGCATGTCAGCACTTGTGAGCAATAATTTTTAAATCCATTTAGCTAATGTTATTGACTCATTAATGTATGGCCCATGAGAACCAACGGCATGCAGCAACCGGAGACATTAACCTCTCCCGAGTCCATATAGTCTTACTGTATGTCCCACTGCTATATATAACAAACACATGCTATATCGGCAAGTGTGGCTTTGTGTGAGATGGAGTCATAGCGCGTAACTGCATAATTCACGATGCCCTCGACACCCGAATCCGCCCCGCCAATCGAGAGGTAAATAAGAAAGATTGTGCTCCGTCGCTCAGCCTTGGGTATAGCGCTAATGTATCCATCAGTCATTACGCTGTCATTTAAACCGTCTAAATGTTCTGTCTGTCTGGTTTATCAGGAAGTCCATCATACGTGGCGTTCTCATCTTTATTCGGTTCCACTGAGTGTGTGTGACCCGGTGTCACGTTTGTATGCACACACGTGCACACACGTGCACACGCGCACACACACACACACACACACACACACACACACGCACACACGCACACACACACACACACACACACACACACACACACACACACACACACACACACACACACACACACACACACACACACACACACACACACACACACACACACACTCACACTCATATTCACACACTCTCACACTTGCATGATGAGATGCAAGTGTGCATGATGAGATTTATAGATTTTCATCTATGCACTTACCTTTCAACTATGCTTCCTACACCTTTTAAATAATATTTTAAGACCAACTCGCCAATAATTATAATACTAGACAATCCGACAATGTCCATCCTCCCTTCAGCCGTACCACTCATAGCCAGTTCTCCATTAAAGACAGAGGTTCTTTACTCTGGAATACACACATACTTATTGCCAACTCCTCATCTTCACTCAGCCTGATGAATCAAGCCTCTCCACTTGCTTCTGCCATATGATGTAGCCCTACTTCTGCATGCACACACACACACACACACACACACACACACACACACACACACACACACACACACACACACACACACACACACACACACACACACACACACACACACACACACATATACATGTGCAGACACATGCACACTCACGCGCACTCTACACCCAGACACACGCACCCACCCATTCAACTGCACACAAGGTACTTGTTGTTTGTCGTGTCTTATGTTTGATTACTATGTTTATACTACGTGTTTATTATTTTAGGTGAGATCCTTGTATAAGCCCTATATGGGTTTCCTTTCTCACATGCACATATTTCTGTGATTGCGAACGCGGAAGGCGCGCCTCCGACCAAGTGGAGCTTACTATGTAACCGTGCTTGGGTTGTGTGTCTCTCTGTCCGTGTGTGTCTCTGTGTTCACGCTCTCATTGGCTCGCGCCCCCATGTGACTCGAAACTCCGTGCTGAAATGCCAGCAGCTGCACTGCCTGTCTACAGCCGCCAGAGTGCGCCAGAGTGCACTACTACAGTGTGGTTGAAATATAGCAGCCACAGTCAATCTGCGTTCGCTTCCAGCGTTCGCGCGTCTTACTTGTGTTTAAATAATGTTACTTTTGTAAAAAACAAATATTGTGCGAATGAATACATCAAAAATCTAATGTATTGGACAACTACAGGCTTTCTACTGTCAGCCACTGAGATACAACGCTGGGTCAGTTGTTGGTCGAGTGCCTTGCGCAAGGGCACCTCGATAGTAGTTATTCCGGGAGTGTGTATGGCCTTTAATCATTCGTTTCCACAGGCTGCTGGTCTGGGGATAAAAATAAGCAAACGGCCAACCTGGTCTCAGGTACACTTGTGATGAATGTAACTTAATTCAGCATAATTGCATAAGCATAATTTATGATGTCCTGTGCAGGTGTTGACGTGTGAGTGTGCGTGCGGGTGTGTATGTGTGCGAGCCAAATTGCACAGCGTGATACTGTGCATGTGCTTGCATTTGTGGCTTGTGTGTGTGTGTGTGTGTGCGTGCGCGCGTGCATGTGTGCACACAAGCGTACATTACGTGCTTGCATTCCTTCATTTTGGTAATGGAAATGCTGGGAAGCCTTTAGTAGTTGCCACTGGTAATGGAATGAGAACGTATGTATAATTTAAGGCTTTGCTACAGGCTCCCAGAGGAGGCAAGGGTCTCTCTCTCTCTCTCGTGCGCATACAGACACGCACGCACGCATGCAGACACACGCATGCAGACACACACACACACACACACACACACACACACACACACACACACACGCACACACACTTAAAAAACCTCTCCTCTGTCTTTTCCATCCTCCCCTGTGAAAGTAGCACCAGCCTGTATCACCGTAGCATTACACACTGCAAGATCCTGTCAATTAACTAGTTAAATTGACACTTGGGGATTCTGCATTACAGCTCTTAGAGTCCCACCACCATATCTCATACTCAGTGCTGTGACCTAGATGAGTCGAGTGTACACAGTGAAACCCACTGTGATGTTTTAACTCAGAAAGTGTAAAAATGTACCCAAATGAACCCATCGATTAGATTTGTCTAGATTATTGTGTGTATTTATTAAGTATTCACTCCAATATTTTTGGTTAGAGAGCTTTATTTGTGTGTGTGTGTGTGTGTGTGTGTGTGTGTGCGTGTGCGTGTGCGTGTGTGTGTATGCAAGTGTCATTATTATTATGTTTTCACCCAATAACGTCATTTTAGATTTTAGCGCTGGCTATTCAAAAACAGCAGATATACAAGCTCACAGCGCGTCACTTCGTGCCGTGCTTCTACATCTGCTATATTTGAACATTTTTGAAAAATTGGCCTCAGGTCTTAATGGGTTAAGCAGGATTCATTAATGGCCAATATGACACTTGTGCCGCCTGGCTCTGAGCTATGTGAGTGTAATTGTGCATACGGTCACTCTCTCTGTATGACAATATAATATTAATAATATACTGTAGTATGTATGGTTTGTTTTAATCATGGTATTTTTGTTGCGCACCAAAAAGCAGAACTGTGAGGCACTAGTGACTAGTGCCTCACAGTTCTGCTTTTTGATAGGAACAGTAATATTCTCGCAATCAGTGAGTTGGCCTCGCAAGAGTCTTTGCACTTTACCCCAGTCGGTGCAGTCAAATCAGCCCTGCATGGTACACAAAGCAGTGGAGTCCTCCACACCAAGATTTGAACATTTTCGGTCTGGATTTTTCCCTCTCTCTCTCTCTTCAGGACAGTTTTATATGCAGGGGGAAGAAGCACACAGTTGTGGTCTGGTCGGCAGAACCTGAGGGAGGCGGGGGGGGGGGGGGTGGGTTGGGGATTGATTTATATGCACCCTTATACTGTATGCACCAACCAGTCTTATTCTGCCTGGTCGGACACGTTTCATATTGATAAGAGTTTGGACTTTTTTTTTTTTAACCCATTAAGACCGGGAACGCATCTGTGTGTAATTTTTGGGCGGTGTAGTGGTTTGTGATTGGCTGACTCTATTGGCTGACTCTATTCAGCACTGTGATTGGCTAGCGAGACACATGATGACATTAATAACCTATAAATAGGATTATGCACTTCGAAAAATCGTGAGCTTCCATCACTATGATGACCACTGTGATGACCACACCGCCCACTTCACACTGGGTGTGATTTTTGGGCGGTGAAACCGCCCCTATAAGTGAGGTTTGGATATTTGTACAACAAATCCTGCGCTGTGATTGGCCAAAAATGTACAAAAATGTACCCCGCCTAACCCTGCACCGTGATTGGCCAATCACAGTCTACTCAGGACTGTGATTGGCCAGTGTCACATGACACATGTGCATAGCCCTATATAAGAAACCATAACTTAAAAAAACCCATAAATTTGTTTTTTTTAAGTTATGGTTTCTTCCATCATAAAGAGTGTTTCAATAAATGTATTATTTTTTTGTACATGATTGGTTGACTCCATTCAGTATTGTGATTAGCTAGCAAGACACCGCCCACTTCACACAGGGTGTGATTTTTAGATTCCTTTGGCTGTTCAAAAATAGCAGATCAGCTTGCAGATCTGCTATTTTTGAAAAATGTTGAACATTTCTGCAAATCTCTGAATATATATATTTTTAAAGCGAACATCTTTAACTCAAATCTTTGTTTCTGGGGGGTCCCTGGAACAACATATTTTGAGATGGGGGTCCGCGGCCAAATGCATATAATTTTGGGGGTCCGTGACATGAAAAAGTTTGAGAACCACTGATTATAGCAACACACTCATACAAGCTCATAGCGCGGCTATGAGCTTGTATATCTGCTATTTTTGAATAACCAAAGAAATCTAAAAGTGACACACATATGCGTTCCCGGTCTTAATGGGTTAAGGGACACATGGTTAAAAGAAAAAGTAGGAAGTTAAAGTTGAAAGTATGAAGTTTCGGCGCTTCGGGGGGAAATTGACTTTCATATTGCAAGAGTGCGATGTTTATGACGGGAATACAAAACATATCAAATAAGCTATTGTTCTTAGCTCTCAAATAGAGGCCCGATTGGTCGGTATCAGCTAAACTTTTGTAGCTCGACGATAGTCTTAAGTTTGACGACTTGTTTGTGTAATGACTAGTCAGTTAACCATCCTTAATGTATGTTAATATAAAATACTACTTCCATTTTTGCGAAATAATGCATAATAAGCCACTTGGATACTGGATTCTAGCCTGCATGGTTCCAGACCAATCTGCCATTGCAGAAATAAATTGCCCTCGGCCACGCAGTGATATTGTCTGGCCACGCGAGGCTAACTGGATTCCACCATAGGGAACCTGTAATAAAGATCTGCGAATACTTATTCCGAAGTGATGCTCTACCACCCGATGAAAATGTCTCATTAGACGTGTCACCCGTTGATGATCATTATTTGGTATGTGTCGAACAGCACTAGAAAACTCCATTGACTCTCATGTCAAGAGGCATCTACTCAGTTTGTTTCTCTCTCTCTCTCTCATTCCAATTTACATGTGATTCATATGGTCAAGCTGTCATGTGTAGCAGTGCTTTGGATTCTGATCCGCCATATTTTCTGAAATATCGAATGCAGCGCATGCAGCAAGCTACGTGATGAGTCATGAAACCACACTGACTGGGGAATTACACCCTGTCTCTCCACTCTCCCGACTCCCCACCAGTGGTTGAAAGTAACTAAGTACATTTACTCAAGTACTGTACATTTTGAGATATTTTTACTTTACTTGAGTATTTCCAATTTTCAGTACTTTTACCGCTACTCCACTACATAGAAGCAAATATTATATATTTACTGCACTACAATTATCCTAAAACTTTAGTCACTAGTTACTTTGTCGATTATGATTATTTTTACAAAACATATACATTAACCACTTCAGCCCTATATACATTTCGGCCATTTGAAAAAAGCTGATCTACAAGCTCACAATGCATCACATCGCGACACATTGTGAGCTTGTAGATCTGCTATTTTCAAGAGATTTTTATACATTTGAAAACTTGAAATGGGACATTCTGCATAATAAGTACTTTTACTTTTGGTACTTTAAGTACATTTTGATGCCAATCCTTGTGTACTTTTACTCAAATGCATTTTGAATTCCGGACTTTTACTTGTAACAGAGTATTTCTACATTGCAGTATTGATGTAACGTTTGAGTACTTTTTCCACCACTGCTCCCCACCCCTCCTTCCTGAGTCAAAACAGGTCTATTGTGGCTCAGCAAAGCCTTTCGCTTGTGGCCTCACAAATCCAGTCCACAAGCTCCACTTTGCTGGTTGTGCTCTGGTAAGGCTCAATTGAATTCACAGTAACAGCGATAGTGATTTTCCTCTAAGCGGATGTAATGTGTATTCCTCTATAAACGGATGTGTACAAAATGTCTGAAACATCCGCATCACCTTAGGGCAGTGATTTCCCAAACTTTTTTGCTCGATAACCAAAAGAGAAATTTGATGTCTCCCTGGGACCCAAACTAGTGAAAATGTGACACGTTGTGAGCTTGCAGATCGGCTATTTTTGCAACTTCCTAACGTTGATAAACGTCGATTTTTGTATTTTCTCCACCAGGGAGAGGGAGAGTTGGCTTTGCCAGGTTTGGAGCTGACAGTGACATGCAAATGACCCATTAACATAGCAATGACTCATCTCCTGGCGGTCTGAGGTGTGAATACCTGCCCTGCTTTATGGGGAGAGTGAGTGAGAGCGGAAATGAAAGGTCCTCAAGAAGGGGAACCTCCCATGACATTTAGAGAGCTTCCTGAGCAAAGATAATTGACTTAAAAATCCCAAAATCGTCCGGGCTGCCCACTCAGACACAGTGTTAAGATGAGCGAGAGCATGTTCTCCTTCCAGTGGTGGGAAAAGTACTTGAGTAAAAGTACAAAAGTATTGGTATCAAAATGTACTTAAAGTACAAAAAGTACTCATTATGCAGAATGTCCCATTTCAAGTTTTCAAATGTATTCAAATCTTTTGAAAATAGCAGATCTACAAGCTCACAATGCGTCGCGACACATTGTGAGCTTGTAGATCTGCTATTTTGAAATGGCCGCAATGTATATAGGGCTGAAGTGAGTAATGCACGTTTTGTAATAATATTGTAACAATATTCAAAGTAACCAGTATCTAAAGTTTTCAAATAATTGTAGTGAAGTAAAAGTACAATATTTGTCTCTGAGATATAGTGGAGTAGAATTAAGTAAGTAAGAAATACCGTACTTAAGTACAGTATTTAAGTAAATTAATGTACTTTACACCACTGTCTCCCTCTAGAAAGGCCTTCGATCAATGTATACACTAATGCTATTGTAGCATTGACGTTGAAGTGCTGTCATTTAAAACGAGACACTGCTCGCTGTCGTCATCATCTGAAACGACTTCCCCTCGGTTGGCCTTTCAGCTGCGGGCTCAATCGATTCTCAGTGGAGTTTTTCATGCAAAAAAAAACATTGAGCTTGGAGAAGATTTAGACATGCTGCTGTGCGGGGCTATTTTGCTTGATGGATAATTCAGAGATCCCCCGAAAGCGGGCCTATACAAGAGAGCCACGGCGCTCGCCGACTATCGGCTCTCCTCTTCCGTTGATTTATTACTTTTTTGGTGTTGTTTTGCTTTAAAATATAGTGTGAAAATGCGATCATGGCGGCCGTTCCAGGTGTGGAAACAGCAATTTGGACAGAGGAGAAGAGGCATCGTTCCTGGCATGTTTATCCCATTGAATCCGGGAACGCATCTCTGTCATTTTAAGATTTATTTGGGCTATTCAAAAATAGCAGATCTACAAGCTCATAGCGCGGCACCGAGTGCCACACTATGAGATTATAGATCTGAATTATTTGAAAAATCTTGAACATCTGTGTGAATATTTGAATATATATCTATTTTCATGGGGGTTCCTGGAACTAAATATTTTTGAGATGGGGGTCCACGGCCCAAATACATATCATTTTTGGTGGTCCTTGACATGAAAAGGTTTCAGCACCACTGATATTGTTGCAACAAAACAAGTTTTTCAGAAAACTGTTAGGATTTAGAAGACATTTGTAGAATCCCCAGAAGCAAAGATTTGAGTTACAAATGTTTGCTTTACAAGTATATATATTCAAAGACTTGCACACATTTCCATAATTTCTCAAAAATAGCAGATCTACAAGCTTGTAGCGCGGCACTCGGTGCCACGCTACGAGCTTGTAGATCTGCTATTTTTGAATAGCCAAAGAAATCTAAAAAATGACACAGATGCGTTCCCGGTATAAATGGGTTATAGACCATTCTGCCCGGGCGACAGGGGAGGGAGAGAGAGAGAGAGAGAGAGAGAGAGAGAGAGAGAGAGAGAGAGAGAGAGAGAGAGAGAGAGAGAGAGAGAGAGAGAGAGAGAGAGAGAGAGAGAGAGAGAGAGAGAGAGAGAGAGAGAGAGAGAGAGAAATGGAGGGAAACGGGAGAGAGATGGTAGAGCAAAAGGCAGGAGGAAGAGGGTATGGGGACAGAGGTAGATAAAGGAGGAGGAGGGAGGTGGAGAGAGAGGGATGATGATGAGAGTGGGAGGGAGGGAAGGGAGGGAGGGAGGTAAGGGATGACGACACAAACGGAAACCAAAACACCTCCTATGCTGTGGCAACCCCCAGTCATGTTGTTTCCCTCTTGGCTTGCTAACACAATAACACCCAACCCCCCAGTGGTGTAAAGTACATTTACTCAAGTACTGTACTCAAGTAGGCAGTTTTGAGTTATTTTTTACTTTACTGGAGTATTTTCAATTTTCAGTACTTTTACTTCTACTCCACTACATCTCAGAATCAAATACTGTACTTTTACTCCACTACAATTATTTGAAAACTTTAGTTACTAGTTACTTTGCAGATACAACTCATTATATTATAAAACATACATTAACCACTTCAACCCTATTTTATACATACTGTAGGTTATTTGAAAATAGCCGATCTACAAGCTCACAACGCGTCACATCGCATCAGGACGTGTTGGGAGCTTGTAGATCTGCTTCTAGATCTGCGATTTAAAAAAAAAAAAAACTTTTACTTTTGATACTTTAAGTATACAGTATTTAGATGCCAATACCTTTGTACTTTTACTTAAGTAACATTTTGAACACACACATTTTGAGCCCATTTTGAACAGACACACACACACACACACACACACACACACACACACACACACACACACACACACACACACACACACACACACACACACACACACTCTTATCAATCTCGACCACGTTGGTGCGGAACCCTGTGCGAGTGATCATGGCCGTTCGTGCACGTCCCTATGTGTGTGTCTGTTTGTCAGAGCGAGCGAGTTCACTTGCTCGCTGCACGTTTTCTCGTTCGTCGGTTTTCGATTTCTCCCATTTGCTTTCCTGGGTTCACGGCAGACACTCGCTGTAATAAAGTAAATGAGGTCGGGAAATAGAGAGACTCAAGGTGATATTTCAGCAACCCCACACACACACCCCCCTATAAACACTGTGAGGGGAGGCAGGCAGCCCAGAACCTGATTGAGACATACTGTGTGTGTGTGTGCGTGTGCGTGTGTTTGTGCACGTGTGCATGTGTCCGTGTGTGTGCATGTGTGCGCACACCAGTGGTGGTAAAAGTTCTCAATATGCAGAATGCCCCATTTCACAAGTTTTCAAATGTGTAAGAATCTTCTGTAAAAATAGCAGATCTACAAGCTCGCAATGCGACACATTATGAGCTTGTAGATCTGCTATTTTTAAATGGCCGAAATGTATATAGGGCTGAAGTGGTTGCTCTATGTTTTGTAATAATAATCCCAATCTAGAAAATAACTAGTAACTAAAGTTTTCAAATAATTGTAGTGGAGTAAAAGTACAATATTTGCCTCTGATATGTAGTGGAGTAGAAGTAAAAGTACTGCAAATTGAAAATACTCCAGTAAAGTAAAAAACACCTCAAAAGTCTACTTAAGTACAGTACGTGAGTAAATGGACTTAGTTACTTTCCACCACTGGTGCGTGCGGACGCGTGCGTGTGTGCAGTATCTCTACTATGCTGTTGTGTGTATGTGTGTGTATTATATCTGCACACGTTTGCAGTCTTTCGTGCACACACGTTTGTGTGTGTGTGTGTGAGTCTGTGCAGGCAGGGGTCCGCTCCGCCACGAAAACAATCGATACGATGTGTAAGAGGCAGGGGTGACAGCGAGGTCCCGCCATCACAACAACAACAACAACAGAAACACAACAACTTAAGACTCACTCTGCCATATCTGATTTAAGGAAGCCATTTCAAGCGGGAATAGTTATTTCCAGGGCCTGGTGAGCGGGTACAGTACACTAAACTACATAATACACTATACTGCGCTAGCACTACACACTGCATTACATTAAGCCTGTATGTGATTCTCAAACTTGTTTCCTTTCAAGGACACCATTAGGCCATAGACCCCCATTACCCTGAGAGTGGACCCTTACAGATTTGGTTCCATTTGTACACTCTTAGTTAGAGTTAGAAGAAAAAAAGTCCTTTTGCACACTTACAGTACGGAGATGGACAGGTGCGTCGGAGTAATGAACTTGAAGAGCAGGACAAGGGGAGTCCCGCACACTGTCTTCACTGACAAAAAAATGTATTGATAGGGACCTTCATCAGGCAACTCGAACCTGCCTGATGAAGGTCTGAGTGACCAAAACGTTGTATCCCCATGTGAAGACAGGGTGCGGGACTCCCCTTGTTCTACACTCTTAGAGTTACCAATCACTTAGCCACGGTCTCTTATATCATGTTTTGGGGTGAGTTTTCGGCACAACTGCCAATCAAAGTGACTGTGCTGTCCAATCACAGCGCGTCTTTTCCGGGACTTGGCAAAACACATAGCAGCATCTGTTTAGCAGACTACGGCGGCTGGTGTGGGACAACCAAGGCATGGATGTGTGTGTGTAATGACAACTAATAACAGATTCATGAAAATAATAATCACTTTTGACCGCAACAAATGGCATAAGTAGCAATAATGCTTATGGGCTCTGCTCTATGCTATGGGGGCTGCTGGGGAAACTGGACGACAGGGGCAATTCTGCAAGTCATTCATTGACCATTGGCCAGTCATTTGGGATCAATAAGTAGGATAAAACGCCTGTATGTTATTTTAGTCCGGACTTGTCCTTTAAGTCTCCATTGTGGCGGGCCAGTTTATTACACAGCTGACTTTAATTATCATTCAATTGAAGACCTCTGGGCGTTGCAGAAGAACAGTTGTGCAAGCGGGCTATCAGAAACAGAAACAAAAACAAAGGTGTGCGATCAAAAATACGCCTTCTGTTGTCAAATGTGAGGAGTTTAGGTCCAAATTGATACAGATATAGTCTCTGGCATATCAAAAAGTGTACCTGCAGTGCACTGAGACTATATTTCTTTATTATTTTGTTCTGTGCTTTGGATGAATAGTCTTCAGATGGTGTATTTTAAGACTGGATAAAGGTATCTTTTTGAAAAAATGAAGTCTTTGAACTCTTGTCTGTTCTACCCATGGCAGGAGTTTTGTATCCTTTTCAAAAGAAATCGGTTTAAAGAACTCATCTAAAGTAGTTGCCCTTTCACATTTGTGTCACATGCACACACACGTATGCACGCACACACATGCGCGAGCGCACACACACACACAGACACAAGTCTTCACAACTTATTCTAGCCAATTAAATTAATGCAAGTACCCATTGCCAAACACGCACGCACGCACGCACGCACGCACGCACGCACGCACGCACGCACGCACGCACGCACGCACGCACGCACGCACGCACACGCACACGCACACACACACACACACACACACACACACACACACACACACACACACACACACTAAAGCATAAACACACATACAGCACACTCCAGTGTGCACAGAGAGTATACGATATGTTAGCATTGGCCATGCACAGATGCACGGACAAATAGCAATATGCAGATCCACATCATCTGCTAACACACACACACACACACACACACACACACACACACACACACACACACACACACACACACACACACACACACACACACACACACACACACACTTATAATAGTATGCTAAATTGCCAGCCTGTCAGTTATATTGACACACACACGCGCGCACACACGCGCGCCGCGCACACACGCGCGCGCGCACACACGCGCGCGCGCACACACACACACACACACACACACACACACACACACACACACACACACACACACACACACACACACACACACACACACACACACACACACACACACACACACACACACACACACACACACATGTAGAAGTTAATTTGAAATATATATATAGGGCTGAATTGGTGTGTTTTGTAAATATAATACAAATCTACAAAGTAACTAGTAACTAAAGTTTTCATGGAATTGTTGTGGAGTAAAAGTATTTTTTTCCCCTCCGAGATGTAGTGGGGTAGAAGTAAAAGTACATGTACTTAGTTACTTTACACCACTGGTAGACAGACCAGGATTCATATACATGAAGAGTGTTTACACATGAAAATATATATGATAGCCTATTACATTTTGCATCTGTGTGTATTCTACATAATAATATACACATCATTTATGGAGTGGTTTGGCAGGAGTCTTTGAGAAGAGATTATGCACTAGGAATAATTATACATTTGATGTTGTATGGCTGTTCTTACACTAAGTGTGACATGTCACTCCAGTATTAATGTTCACACATTTTAAATTGTTGTTTTGCTCAAGATCAGATCAGAACACTTGCTTTCACATCATATTTACACTAAATAGACATTAGTCGTTGACATTTAAACACAGCTGCAACCACAGAATACTACTAAAACTATAAATGATTCATCATTGCACTTTCATGTTTAGTGCAATTCAGCTTCAGATGCTAATGCAAATAATTATGAATGAATGGACCGATACATTTGTAAAAAACTAAACAAAGAAACAGATAATGTTGTCTGAACTTTCATTAAGGGCATCAACATGGCCTCACTTACTGTAAGTTAAACATAAAAATGAACATTACTAATACACTTTTCTTTGAACCAATGCTGTTTATTGAGCTCAGTGGTCTTGTGGTTAGAGTGAGAGGTAGGGGTCCGATTCCCCGGACGGGTCATACCAAAGACTATGAAAATGGGACCCAATGCAAAAATAAAAAAGCTAATTGGCCTGTTAAAACGCCATCATGAGGCTGATTGGGGAAAAAAATCAAGTGGCATTTCTTCCTCTGCCTAGCGGGAATGTGAGTGCAAAATGTCACGGAAATCGCACGCTGTGTTCATGATTTGAGGCATTTTGTTCAAAGCGGTGCACTCCTGAAAACTTTGGATGCCAATCTTAGCCAATCAGGATGGAATCTGAATAATCCGGCAGACCGGTTTGGTTTAATGACTATAGAGATACTGTGTATCGATTTGCGTGATGTTTGGACAAAATATGTAGGCGTAATATAAAAAATATATAGTTTTGCCCCCTGGTGGCGCTATAACTGCTCTGGCAGGGAGTGTGCGTGATCGGGCCAACGGTGCCAGAGATTATTGCTGCTCACAGACGGACGGACGGACGGACGGACGGACGGACCGACAGACTGATGGACAGGGTGCAAAACATAGTCTTGGTGCGGTTGGTGAGGGCAGCTTTGATGTGAGCTGGGACTGAGATCTGAGATGGGAGGGGGCTGCAGAAAGCCCTGTCACCCCAGGTTTTTTTCTTTGTCGTGGGGACATCCAGGATGTAACGGGAGGGGGCGTCACAGGTGTGGCGGTGAAGGAGGTCAGAGAGGTAGCGGGGAGCTTGGTTGTCGAGGGCCTTGTAGAGCAGCATGTTGAAATCTATTCTGTGTATGAGCGTCTGCATAGTTCCACACTGATTTCCCCGCCATGCCATGTTTTATGATGACGAATGGGTGTATCGTTTTGTTCATACGCATCCACTGTGGATGCTGAACAAACTTTTATACATGTGAGAGAGAGAGAGACAGAGATAGCATTTACAACAACACATAATTATTGTGGCATGTCCAAAATAAGGAGTCAGTCTGTGTATATTCTGGGCATGAAAAATGAGCAGGAGTGACCCAGAACGAGAGAGGGAGCGAGAGAGAGAGAGAGATAGAGAGAGAGAGAGGGGGAATACAACACAACAACAACACAGACAGTTACAAAGAGAAACAGAGACAATGAGGACTGTAAAAGAGAGATCATTATTTAGGTCCAACAGAGAATCACAGAGGTGTGTGTGTGTGTGTGTGTGTGTGTGTGTGTATGTTTGTTTTCCAGACACGCAGGCCTCTGTCCCCACTCTCTAAGTCCGTTTCAATAATGCAAACGTCCCTTGTGGCTGACACACACACATTCACTGGCTTCCAAGTTGTCTGGTTCACTCATGTGTGCTTATCCGTGGACGGGAGGGACTATCATGTAGCTGTTATACTAGGGTGCTTTGGGTATGTTTGTGTGTATGGTATGGTTACGGTGGTACTCCGTTGTGGGTGTGCGTGCGTGCACGTGCGTGCATGTGTGTAGTGGGGGGCAGGTGGACAATGAGCAGCCAACTTTACCAAATGGCCCAGATGAGGCGAGAGAGGGAGAGAGCGAGAGAGAGAGGGAATACGGTGTAGGTCAGAGACAAAAAACATAGCATGGGCTGGAGATTAAACATGATATTTAATGCAGGCTAGAGATTGAAACATACATGATAGGCGACAGACACAATAGTATTGTGTAGGCTATAGAGACAAAAAGATACAGGGTACGCGTGCTGAAAGAAATACAGCGTAGGCTTCAGATGAAACGATACAGCATAGGCTGGAGATGGAAGGATTAATTGTAGGCTGAAGATAGAAAAGTATATCTTACGCCAGAGACGCTAGGCAGTAACAAAATATCCAGCATAGGCTACGGACGATAAAGTACCTAGGTATAGGCTAGGTAGGATAGAGCAGTGGTTCTCAAACTTTTTCATTTCAAGGACCCCCAAATTGATATATATTTGGCCGCTGAAACATTTTTGATATTTGTCATAGATCTGCTATTTTTTTTGAATAGCAGATCTATTTTGAATAGCCAACGTAGACATCGATAAAGTTAACTACTGTATGCTACATTATCTACTTTTTCTGCGGACCCCCTGGAACCCCCTCAAGGACCCCTGGGGGTCCCCGGACTCCACTTTGAGAACCAACGGGCTAGAGAAGAAAGCATAGGACAAAAAATGTACATGGCAGGAATATAAAACTTTTTTTTTTTTCATTTAGAAAAGAAAACATACAGGATAATCTATAGAGATGGAAACATTAGCAGGGCTAATGATTAAAAAGTAGATGGAAAAAGGGAACGGTAAAGAGAGAGAGAGAACAATTAATGGGAGAAAGAAGTAGAAAGGAAAATGAGACTTTGCAACCAGGACAAAGGGAGGAGGGAGAGAGAGAGAGAGAGAGAGAGAGAGAGAGAGAGAGAGAGAGAGAGAGAGAGAGAGAGAGAGAGAGAGAGAGAGAGAGAGAGAGAGAGAGAGAGAGAGAGAGAGAGAGAGAGAGAGAGAGAGAGAGAGAGAGAGAGAGAGAGAGAGAGAGAGAGAGAGAGAGAGAGAGAGAGAGAGGCAAAAAAGCACTATAGTAACAGACGACCCACCTTTGGGTCCCAATTTACTGGTTGAGAAGCTCTGCAGCATGGCACCAGAACATTATAAAGCACTAGAGTTAGAGAGGTTCACTGTGAGTTATACGGGCTAAAAGAGTGGCTCAGTACAACTGGAGAGAAAAACAAATAGAGTGGAAAAACCGGGGAGAGGGAAAGAGATCTAGAGTAAGAACAACAGATAGAGACGTTAAGACAGAAGCAAGGTAGACGGAAGCATGGTACAAAAACAAAAAAAAATGCAGAGGGGGGGGGGGGGGACCATAATAGTATGATATCTAAAAGAATGCCAGGGGGGGGGGAGAGAGAGAGAGAGAGAGAGTGAGAGAGAGAGAGAGAGAGAGAGGGAAGTACAGAGCCAGTGAGAATTATCAGGCCCGACACACACAACAAAACATCAAACCAAAACACAAATGAGGAGAGAGAAGGGACAATAAAGAGAGGGGGAGTAATCGAGAGAGAGAGAGAGAGAGAGAGAGAGAGAGAGAGAGAGAGAAAGAGAGAGGGGTAGAAAACT
Source organism: Gymnoscopelus braueri (assembly GCF_963280865.1). Classification (NCBI taxonomy): domain Eukaryota; kingdom Metazoa; phylum Chordata; class Actinopteri; order Myctophiformes; family Myctophidae; genus Gymnoscopelus; species Gymnoscopelus braueri. The sequence goes on from NC_137626.1 coordinate 16,577,717, forward strand.
CCAGATAGAGAGAGAGAGACAGATACAGCTATAAGGATGCAGTGTATTTGTTTGGTGTGCATGTCCCACGGTTCGCTCGGGCCCCTTCCCAACATGCCTCTCCCCGCGGGTTGTTAGCCGCGGCTGCAGAAAAAAAATACAGCTTCATTTCTGCTGACAGCTGGAGCTAAATAATTGGCCGATAACAACTCATCAGAATGCTAGCAGATATTATGTATGTTTTTTCCCTCTCGCCGCTTGTGGCGGGAAGACAATCAGCGGTGGCTGTAAACAATGGAGCGGAGAAGCCATTTAGTTTTTCGTTCCATCAGAACGTGATATAGTATCGCGCGCCCGACCCAGCGTCCTATGCAGAGAGAGGATGGTTTTTGCAACACTGTTTTTTTGTGCCATAAACAAGTGCCCAGAAATCAGACTTGATGGGCGTGCAGTGTTTTTGTGTGGTGTGTAGCATGTTATATTTTGCAATCCGTAACTTTTTATGTCCTACCGGGGATTCGAACCCGGGTCTACTGCCAATCCAAGAGGCAGTCCCCCGCGCTTGTCCTGGGGAGATACTGTGTATATGCTGTATGAGCTTCAGGCAGAACTACTTGGCAACCATTAGGTAATCTACTGCATTGGTTCTCAAAGTGGGGTCCGGGGACCCCCAGGGGTCCTTGAGGGAGTTCCTAACGGGTCCATTTGGTTCAATTTTTACACACTCTCAGAGTTACATTAACATTGATTTTACAATATAAATTGGGGTCCCAGAGATAGAAATGCCATTCCATGGGGGTCCGTAAGCCTAATGCATGTCAAACTGGGGGACCTTGAAATTAAAATGTTTGAAAATCACTACTAGAGCCGTAAAAGTCTTCTCTTATGGGGGTCCCTGGCATATCTTTTCAAATGGTGGTCTACGGGCTAATAAGTGTCAATTTGGGGGTCCTTGACATGAAAACGTTTGAGAACCACTGATCTAAAGAACATAAGAGTCTACATTTCTCAATGGATGAAAGAGAAGTGAGACCACCTCCAACCACTGAGATGTGATAGTTATATTGTATTAACGTACTATACCGTACAGATCGGTTAAAATAACATGATATTAATTCAAATAAGTTCTGGATTGCATCTTTAAAGCAACTGTTGCACAGGTTGTATAGGGCATAGCAGTGGCGGCCATTTTCTGGTTCCATCCCTCCAGACCCCATTCATTTTTTCCATAGAGATTTCAAAAAATATGTATATCAATTATTTTAAGCCTAGAATCAAGCTATCCAGGATCCTGGTGATTCATGACCATAAAACGGTTGATTCTGGGATTTTTTTATTTTTTTTTAACCGCAAAACAAATGTTTTTTATTAGATATAGTATATCATATAATTAAATATTAAACTTTTCACAGAATCAAATGTTTTATGGTCATGATTCACATGATTCATTCATAGCTTGATTCTAGGCTTAAAATAATTGATATAAATATTGTGGAAATCTCTATGGGAAAAATTAATGGGCTCTGGAACGATGGAACCAGAAAATGGCCGCCACTGCTATGCCCTATAGGTGTGTCATAGTTAGAGGTGGGTATCATTTAGGTTTTTGATAATGATGAACAGTTACCTAACTGTCTGTCTGTTTGTCTGTCTTCGCATGCACAGAACAAAGCTGTCTCTCAGCATGAACGGAACATTGTCCCGCATTTGCCAGTGGCCATGGCACGCAACCAAACATGAATAAATCCTTTGGCATCCTTTTGTCTTGAACATCCCCGTTCACCAACAACAACACGTTTGTTGAGAGACTGCTTTCACTGATGAAAGCTCTCTCTCTCTCTCTGCTTTCCTGCAAATGAACTGCCGTTGACCTCTTCACCCTAGTAAAGATACGTCCGTCCAATCACAGCATACATTTTAACCCATTAAGACCGGGAACGCATCTGTGTGTCATTTTTTTATTTCTTTGGCTATTCAAAAATAGCAGATATACATTGTGAAAATGTGTGAAAAGCTTTGAATATGTATGTCTTAAACATTTGTCAAATATGTTGTTCCAAGGACCCCAGAAGCAAAGATTTGAGTTACAAATGTTCGCTTGAAACTATATTCAAAGATGTGCACACATTTTCACGATTTTTAAAAAAATAGCAGATCTACAAGTTCATAGTGCGGCACTCGGTGCCGCGCTATGAACTTGTATATCTGCTATTTTTGAATAGCTCAAAGAAATCTAAAAATGACACAGATGCATCGTTCCCGGTCTTTAAGGGTTAACAGTGATGTGTCATATTCAGAGTGTCGGTTATGAACCTCAGTGCTTTATTGATTGATAAACCGTGTCTCAGGATCTCACACACACACAGCTGAAGCATCCATGCACAATACGACGTAATCAAGTAGCTCTCGATTCCAGCTCCCCAATTTCATTTCAGAAACAAACATTCAGTTTTGTATTCATTCGACGGCTGCGATGCGTTTCACACAAGCCTGCCTCTTGAAGGTTGCAGTCTCACTATCTATCAAACAGTAGTTTTGCATAAACCCATCGATGAAAATAACGCCTACGTTTAGTATGGGAAGTCAAGTGGGCAGTCAAGGATGTACTGCAATTTTTAAGCGGTTCACATATCCTGCAGGTAAATAAACGTACAGATTACAAAACTACATTTGTCGAACGGGTGTGTTTGACAAAGACAAAGGGGGATAACCGCGGACCACATATCTCCGCCATGCCGAATGGTCTTCCTAGGGCTCTTTAACTCATTCACTGCCAGGCTTATTTCAAGCTTGTTGATCCCTGTGCCACAGGCAAGAAAAATTGAAAAATTTGATTTTTTTCTCCGTTTACATTTTAACATTGAAGTGGATGGAGCATTAACTTTTTGAAAATCGTTTTCTCCTAGTTCCTTTGAGATTAAAAAATATATATATACCAAAAAAAAAAAAAAATCATTCAAAAAACGTCATTGGCACTAATGGCACACTGAAAACGGCCGTCAAAAGACGTCATTGGCACTCAATGAGTTAAGCAGTGATGGAAGATCACATTTACATTTACTTAAGTAAAAGTATAATGCCCTATTTTAGAAATAATCTGTTACCAGTACAAGTTTGGTATTCATAATTTACAAAAAGTATTGGCATCAAAATATACTTAAAGTACCAAAAGTACTCATTATGCAGAAGGTCCCCAAGTTTTCAAATGTATAAAATGTATAATAAAATGCTTTGAAAATAACAACGTTGTGAGCTTGTAGATAGGCTATTTTCAAATTGCCAAAGTATAGGTCTGACATGGTTTTGTAGTAATAATACAAATCTACAAAGTAGTAACTAAAGTTTTCATTATAGTGGAGTAAAATTACAATATTTGTATTATTTAAGTACAATTATCAAAAATTGGAAGTACTCCAGTAAAGTAAAAACATCAACAAAAAAATAAAATAAGCACAGTACTTGAGTAAATGTACTGAAGTATCTTTACACCACTGTGTTCAAGAGGCAGAATGTGACATTGCAGGGAGGACGTGTAGCATTGTGTCAACTGTACCAGACATCGGCATTACATCTGTGTGATGTGTTCTTAAATGATGTGTTGGAATGCTGAAATGTAAAGCTGTTCGACCTATGATAGCGGCACTATTTGAGTAACAGAGAGCACAAACACAGTGCTGGAATGGGTGGCAGATGTTACATAATGTTCTTCACAGCATGGTCAAGTACCAGTCATAATAGTTGTAATAATACTTATAGTGGCTGATGCAGTGTCAAACTGCATCTCTCTGTCTCTCTGTCTCTCTTTGTCCAGTATATGTGTGCTCATTGTCACGTGACTTCTGAGATCATGTGTACCTAATGTTGTGTACTTTTTGTGTACGCCCTGTTGTCTCTGCCTTATTTAGAGGCTCCTCAGTGCTATTCAAGTTGGGGGTTGATCTGACATTTTATTTAACATAGGCTTCGCCCATAAACTTTGGAAGACAGTTATAGCTATTAGTATAGCATATCAAAACATCTGGCTGATACATGTTTATCACATGCAGTACAAAGCAATTATTGTTGTATGTCTTTAAGTCTTTAGGAGTAGCAAAAAAGTGTTTTGATGAAGATGTAAAATGGTGATGCATCTAGTCAGGCAGAAGTGGGCCTTCCTAGCTTTGTTATGGACATTCAGGGGGAACAACAATCATAAAGCAGGCTGGCATAGTGCCACCATGAGGTCAATTAAAACAGGAAAAGGGGAAAAAGTGACTTCCTTGGCCTATTGGCATCATGCACAACAATCAGGCCCTGATCAGTATAGTTTGCAAGATTTGCTCTGAAAACACACAGACAGACACATATTCAAACAGACAACGGCAAAAACAAAATCTCCGGCCCCGGCCTTCGGCACTGGCATTGACACACTCGAGAGGGAACATGCCTCCCGTGGTTTGAATCGGTACTGCACTGGTGCTGGCTATCATTTCCAATCCCTCAAAAAGGCCACATCCACAAACTGAAAAGAGTGATGCAATTCAGCTCCAGCTGGGTCTGAAAAGTCGTGTCATGGACACATGAGGGATATTGCCACACAGTAGGGAGCCGGTAGCAATTGCTTGTGATGGAATAGTGGAATGTTATTCTTACAGAAACTATCGCCACAGTAAATGATCCCCTTCTGGCATCACCTGCACAGCTCAGGGAATGTGACGATGTGACTTAAATAAATTCAACAGAACCAGTTATTCTTAAACATTTAAGCCCTATATACTTCATTGTACGACAAGTGAAAATAGTCAATCTTCAAGCTCAAAATGCGTCTTTTTTAATGTTTTGAAATGTTTGTAAAATCTGTGCTCAAAGAAGGGTCGCCAGTTTGAAAGTCTCATCCTGGCCCATCAGTCATAATTATGCTTTTCTTACCAGAACATGTTTTTAAGTATGTGATTATTTAAAGCAGCATCTGCACCAGTTGAATGAGATTTGGCTCCTATAATGCCAACATTATTTACAAACACCACAGATGCTGTTTAAATTGATCAATCAAGTGAAAAAATCATAAATAAATGAACTGCTTCAGAAGACACCACGGAAGGATGATCGTAAAGCATTTACAGACTCGAAGGTTATTTATTTATCAACTTTTCTCATGTATTTCTAAACCTTGGCGTTGTACTGACATGCCATGCGTGCTGTTAGCAGATACACGTCTATAAAGACCCTGTCATAGCATATTAAGGTCACCCCTTACACATAGCTTTCCTAAGTGGGTGACCCGGGCTAAATCTGCTCCTCCCAGGTTCTCCCTCAAGTGTCACAATGTCTCCTTAGGGCTCCATTTTGGCTAAGAAAAAAAAGAGCGAAAACGGGTCATATTCAAGCACGGCTGCCTTTCAGACTAATCATCTTATTGCCCTTTTTTTGCTCCGTAGGCTTTAGGGCATGTCTTTGGAAGGACAGAGAGAGGAACAGCGTGTTCCCGGGGCACCCAGAGCACTGAGAAGCATCTGCAGGTAAAGCATTTTCATACTGAAATACTTTCATTTAATCACTTGCATGCTGTGTTTTACAGTATTTCTGACCAAACTCAACACCAGTCTACAATCTTTATTTGTGAGGTTAGTCACCATTAACTACAGAAGCTTTGAGATTCATTGTGGAGAATGAATGACTGAACACACACACACACACACACACACACACACACACACACACACACACACACACACACACACACACACACACACACACACACCTTAGAAGCTTTGAGTGAAGAATGGATGAACACGTACGCACAGACGTGCACGAACGAACACGTACGCACGGACGTGCACGCATGCACACACACGCACGCACACACACGCACACACACACACACACACACACCTTTCAGCCTGAAAGGCTGTCCCACACTGCAGTAATGGTACAGTGCTGTGCCTATTGTCACCAAGGACATTAATTTTGATGAGAAGCCACAGCCTCCGTGAGCGATAGCATACACCTTTGTTCCTGGTGGGTGCCCATATGTGTTGAGAATGATTCACCGCCGTCTTCGGGTTCATAAACGACTGCGATTCAGTGAATTAAACGATACTTTTTTTTTGCCCGGCCCCTACCTTTTGTCAAAGAATTCTGAAAGGGAAAACATTATTCCGATAGCCAAGGTCCTCGTTCCTTTAGAACGAGCCTCGCTATCGCAACTCGTGTAAGTGTGAGAGAACAGGCAGAGGTGAGAAAGAGAGACGACGCTGGAGGAAAAAATGCAAAGCAGTTGGGATGCATGTTAACACGATGGGAGATTCAAATTGGGCCTTTTTTTTTAACCCATTAAGACCGGGAATGGAAACGCATCTGTGTCATTTTAGATTTCTTTGGCTATTCAAAAATAGCAGATATACAAGCTCATAGCGCGGCACCGAGTGAGCTTGTAGAGCAGATTTTTTTTTTTTATCGTATTTTTTTTCTTCAAATCTTTGAATATATACATTTTTAAAGCGAAACATTTTAACTCAAATATTTGATTCTGGGGGGGGGGGGGGGGGTCCTGGAACAAAATATTTTGAGATGGGGGGGGGGGGTCCGCGGCCAAATACATATCATTTGGGGGGTCCTTGATATGAAAAAGTTTGGGAACCACTGATATAGCAACTTTTGAAAAAACAATAGATTTGCACAAATTTTCAAGATTTCTCTAAAATAGCAGATCTGCAAGCTATGAGCTTGCATATCTGCTATTTTATAGCCAACGGAATCTAAAAATTACACAGATCTTCGCGGTCTTAATGGGTTAAGGTAGTATCCTATTAGTCATCCAGATGGCTGTGATGTTTCCCCCCCAAAAAATCACCTAAACGTGTTAAGCAAACATGTTAGCTTAACACGTGTGCCCTGCAGATGTGGATTTCCTGGGCGTTACGAAAGCTGGAATCTTTCATGTCTTAAAGCTAACTAATGGCCATTCTTTCTGAGAGGGGATTTGGCTCACCCATGTAGTTGCTGCCTGCAAGTACATATCACACAGATACGCATCAAAAGTCAACCCCCCCCCCCGCCCCCACCACCACCCACTTCCATGACTTACTACAGCTCAGAGAAAAGGAAAATGAGCTACGAGCGATTTGTTCTCTTCGCAGCAGAGGTGTTTCTCGGCTCAAAGCAAACCCCCACCAATCACACGCACGCACGCACGCACGCACACGCACGCACACGCACGCACGCACAATGCCCTTTTCTCCGGGTCTTGCTCTGTAATGATGCCCGCCATACACTGATTGACTGCGTGATGGGTGGGGGGGGGGGGGGGGCATTAACTGCAGAAGGTGGTCAATTTTTTGAGGCATCAGCACTTCCCGACAGCAGGCCTGCACGCACACCTGCCGGGCTTCCCTCAATTAGCGCAGGCGTTGGTCCTCTCCCGTGTGTGTGTGAGCGTGTGTGTGCGTGTGCCCTGAACTGCCAGTTTGCTTTTGGCTCTTTGTCTGACACTCCGCAGTGCCGGCCCCTCTCTCACCGATCTCATTTCTCCCTTCACTCGGTCTGAAGGCTGTCTTCAGAGGGAGGGAACACAGGGAGAGGAAGAGGGAAGACGCAAAGTAAAGAGACAAATGGGTGGGGAGAGAGAGAGAGAGAGAGAGAGAGGGGGGGGGGAAAGACGTTAAATAATGATTCAGAGAGACAGCGAGATGGTCAAGAGAGTCTGCTTAAGAAGCAGGTTAAAAAGCGAGACTAAAAGTGATAGAGATGGTGAGTGTAAGAGAGGGAGGGAGAGACCCGCGTTCGACCCACGTCAAGGTTGTTTGTCGTTTGTTTCTCGGCACTGTTCTAAAACACACACCTGGGCTGAAATGATTGACTGGGCCTGTAATCTGTAAAGGCCTGCTGTGGTGCTGAAACTCTGTTAATGGAATAGAGTGCAAGAGACAGGGGATGTAGGGTCCAATCGGATTCACCGCTCACTTCAAAGTCACTCACGTAAACACATAAATATACATAAGCAAGCCTCGCCGAAAGCACGCCCCCTACCTTTACCTCTCCCCATGCTCCCCGGCGAGCTGAAACACCTCTTTCGATTGTTTTCGAGGTAAACAGTCCCGACCCACCACCGCAGACAGCCGCGCCTGGGAAGGCCAACCGACATCTCCGAGGCTGACATGTGCAGAAAAAGTACTCAAACTTATTACTTAAGTAAAAATATCAATACTGCAATGTAGAAGTACTCTGTTACAAGTAATGAATTATCACATAGGGTGCCAAAACCGTATACGGTTTTGCAAAAGGTGCAAAAAGTGACGCGGAGTGCCAAACCCGTATATAAACGTTTTTTGTCTTTTTGTTTTTTTTTGTTTTTTTCCACACGGGAGGGGCTAGAGCAGCTCTGGGAGTACCCATTGTGATCCTGAGAAGGAAGGGCCAGATGGATCACCGAAAGAAAAAACATGGCTCCCCATCCGCTTCCTGTCTATTTCCTACTTTAAAACGTCTCTATCTCCGAATCTGTTTCCGGTGGGGAAAACCGGTCATGCGCGATGCGCGATCCCTCCCCGTTGTAACTCGCGAGTGAAATGTTATCGTTCAAGGATGTAGCCAGGGTCCTCGCGCTACATGAATGCATGCTTTTTTTTACGTGGATTTGCTTGTCGTGGAGTCTAGAGCTTTAAACAGCAAAGCGCAGTCAATGGGGAGAATGCTAGCTCTTTACCTGCCTTTGACGAGATTTCTCGTTTTTCTCTGCATGGCTCATCCCGCCATCGACGAGAAAAACGTGATTTTTGAAAAAAAAAAAAAAAAAAAAAAGAAAGATTTTTTTTTTTTTTTTTTTTGGTAATTTTAATTTTTCGTTTATCACAAAGGAAGCAGGAGATAACGCGCTGCAAAGATTTTCTGCTCCATTCACTTCAATGTTAAAAAATAAACGGAGACATAATTCACATTTTACCTATTTTTGCAATGTATTGTCTCTGGCAGGGAAGGGGGTAGATTGTGTATAACTCTGGCAGTTAAAGAGCTAGCACCCACGGTATGTTATCAAAAAATGCAGGCACCCAATGTCTTAAAAATGAACTTGAGTAAAAGTACAAAAGTATTGGCATCAAAATATACTTAAAGTACCAAAAGTAAAAGTACTAAAATATTTGAAAATAGCAGATCTACAAGCTCACAACGTGTCGCGATGTGACACATTGTGAGCTTGTAGATCGGCTATTTTCAAATAGCCTCGGTATAAAATATGGCTAAAGTGGTTAATGTATGTTTTATAATATACTAATGTATATCTGCAAAGTAACTAGTTGTAACTAGTTGTACGAACTCTTGTTTTATTGTTGTATTGTTTTATTGGATCTTGTTTAGTCGATGCACTTATTTGTTTTAGCTCTTGCTCATTTGATTTTGCTATTTGTCTCATCTGTTTAAGAAAGTAGGTAGCTGATACATTGCACTTTTACCTTAGCGCTAGGTATACTCTTGGTTGCTTGTTTTAGCAGAAAATGCACGTAAGGCTTCGTTCCCTACCTTGAATGCACTTATTGTAAGTCGCTTTGGATAAAAGCGTCTGCTAAATGACTGTAATGTAATGTAATGTAGTAACTAAAGTTTTCAAATAATTGTAGTGGAGTAAAAGTACAATATTTGCCTCTGAGATGTAGTGGAGTAGAAGTAAAGTAAAAGTATTACACATTGGAAATACTCGAGTAAAGTAAAAGTACGGTACTTGAGTAAATGTACTATGTTACTTTACACCACTGCCTTCAAGTGGGTGAATATCCACAAGGCTGCAGGCCCTCCGATGGCATCCTGGGCCGTGTCCTCAGAGCATGTCACGGACGGACAAGCTGGAGGAAGTGTTTTTTTGCTAATATTTTCAACCTCTCCCTCACCCGGGCTGTTGTTCCCGTAGGCTACAAGATGTCCACCAATTGTACCTGCCATCAAGCGCTCCAAGGTAACATATCTGAAGGACAGGAGACCTGTCTCAGTTGTCAGTAAACGCGTCGAGAGGTTGGGTGAGGCGACATCACTTGTTCCATGTTGCCTGCCACACTGGACCCGTGTCAAAAACAGATCCACTGACAATGCGATTGCCATGGCTCCTCACACTCAGTGTTGCCAGATTCTGCGAGAGAAACAAGCAGCCAGATCCAGGAAAACAAGCCCAAAAGAAGCAACTACTGTAGGCCACATGAGCCCTTTAAACCTATCTGCATCGGCTATTTGAAAATAGCCGATCTACAAGCTCACCGCATTGCTTCGCGACGCGTTGTGAGCTTGTAGATCTGCTATTTTCAAAAACTCTTGCAATTAATGTGGACTATTTGGAACGTTTTCGAAACAACAACAACAACAACAACAACAACACAAATGCTCCCTGGGCACAAACTATTTTCATGAAAATATTTGAGAACCACTGGATTAAATAATAATAAAAACAATTGGAACCGAGCTTTACCAAAAAAGAAGCCCAAAGCCGCTTATAATAAGCGGACATGGCAACACTGCTGACACTGCGCCCTTTCTCGCCTGAAGGGGACTGCTGTGAGCGAACGCTGTCTGTGCACTACAGCATGCCGTTCCAACACTGTAGTTCCTCCCAAGCTTGACACCAAACTCAGAGATCTTGGGCCCTCACCCGACCACGATGCAGCTGAATGCTGGACTTTCTGTCAGTGCCGTTGCCAGGTCGTCAGAATGGGCCGCACCACGTCAGAACCACTGACACTCGACACCGGAGCCCCTCAGGGCTGCATGCTGAGCCCCACTCCTCGACTCCCTGTACACACGACTTTGTGATGACGGCCACGCACAGTTCCAATGTAATCAAGTATGCTGATGACACAATGGAGATGGACCGGTCATACATGACGGCGAGACGGCCCTAAAGGGACAAAGGTCAGATCACCGACACAGTGGTGTCATGAGAACAACCTCGCTCTCAAACTCAAGAAGACAAAGGAGCTGATTGTCGACTTAAGGAAGCAGAGACAATAGCGCACGTCCATGTCCATCGATGGCGTTGCAGTGGAGATGGACAGTGACTTTTAAGTTAATTGGAGTAAACAGGTCAGAGGACCTCGCATGAGTCACACACACACACACACACACACACACACACACACACACACACACACACACACACACACACACACACACACACACACACCACACGTGGTGAAATGGTCCTCATAACGTCTGCACAGCCTCAGGCAGCTGAAGAAATTCATCATGGGCCCCCAGGACCAGTGGTGGACAGTAGTGAATTCACTTGAGTATATGTACTTTACTTGAGTATTTGTGTTTTTGTATACGTAGGCTATGACTTTCACTTAACTACATTTCATACTTTGGACTCCACTACATTTTTAGGAAGGGGAAAAGTGCATTGCTTGTCCTGACTCTGCAACCGCAGTTGACGGGAGGGCTTGCACAAAAACAACTTTACCCACTCCTTTATATACATCCATATATCTTCAACCGCTTATCCGGAGTCGGGTCGCGGGGGCAACAGTTCCAGTAGAGAGCAGCTCCAGCCTTCCCTCTCCTGAGCAACATTAGCCACTTCCTCCAGGGGGATCCCGAGGCGTTACGAGGCCAGTGTGGAGATGTAATCCCCCCATCTGGTCCTTGGTCTGCCCCGGGCTCTCTTGTCCCCAGTGGGACATGCAGCGAGGAGACACTCGGGAGACATCCGTACTAGATGCCCGAACCACCTAAGCTGGCTCCTTTCCAAGCGAAGGAGCAGCGGCTCTACTCTGAGTCTCTCTCGGGTGACTGAACTTCTCACCCTATCTCTAAGGGAGATGCCAGCCAGCCACCCGTCTGAGAAAACTCATTTTGGGGGAGCTTGTGTCCGCGACCTTATTCTTTCGGTCATGACCCACACTTCATGACCATATAGGTGAGAGTAGGAACGAAGATTGCTCGGTAGACCCAGAGCTTTGCCTTCTGGCTCAGCTCTCTTTTCGTCACCACAGTGCGGTACAGCGACTGCAATACTGCTCCTGCCGCTCCGATTCTCCGGGCTGATCTCCTGCTCCGTCCTCCCCTCACTCGTGAACAAGACCCAGAGACACTTAAACTCCTTCACCCGCGGGGGCAAAGTCTCATTCCCGACTTGGACTGCACAATCCATCGGTTTCCTTTATGTCTAGTGTAAATTTGTGATTTAAGCTGAAATTCACATACGCACACACTATTGCTGGAGAGCCCATGCAAATAGATGAGCTCACGCAAGCGTACGATTTCAGGTAGCCTACCACACACACACACACACAGACACACTCACACAAACACAAACACAAACACACAAACACACAAACACACACACAAGCGCACGCGAGCACACACACGGCCTGCACACTCACTCCCCTTTTTCCGACTCAGTCTGAAAACTCACCTCTTCAGTTAGGCGTTTACAACTTTAAACTGCAGCGAGGCAGTGGAGGGGAGCAGGCTGTCTGAACCCTTGTGTACCTACAGTATACAACCTGTCAAAATCAGTGCTGCAGACGATTGGAAAACAGCCACGGTTCTGCAATGCATCACAGTGGGGGCCACGAGTGAATATACAAATTGGAAAGAATATCACCCGGCGAAGGCCGTGCCACTGCGTGCCAGGGTTCATTCATCAAGATTTCCAGAGGCATGTTGTCTTTGACCTATAAAGAAAAGCATTCGCCGTTATTCCCCTCTCCGGAAAGGCATTCATATAAATATGAGCTGACAACCTGCCATAGAGAGCCCAGCAGAATATATATTGCTCAGCATTGCGCCGCACAACTTTTTACCTAGCTGTCAGTGATAGCTATTATCTTGCATGACAGTGGCCATGTCCCTGGCGTGAGCTGCACATAACTTCCATTGTAATTGACCTCCAATTTTAGTTTTTTTTTTTACTTACCCTTTGATGCGGGAGCTTATGTCCCTTCATGGCAAATGGCATGACATGTGTTACCATGGCAACGAGAGGCCACACTGTACATTAAGAGTCTTTTTATCGCTTGTCGAGGGTGAGCAGATACTCTACATCAAGCCCTTGTCCCTGAGCATACTGTATACCATGTCAGAGCCGTCCCCTCCACTCAACTATGGGTGCGTATGTACTGTTCAATACTGTATGTGCTTGTATGCGTGTAAATGTGAGATTTATGATTTAATGTTGTCGGGCGTCTCGGCTACTCACAGAGGCCTAGAGTCTCGCATAGCCAGACGTTCAGAGATTTCCGCCTACTGCAGTGGTGTAAAGTAGCTAAGTACATTTACTCAAGTACTGTAGTATTTTGAGGTACTTTTACTTTACTGGAGTATATCCAATTGTCTATACTTTTACTTCTACGCCACTACATCTCAGGGACAAATATTGTACTTTTACTTCACTACAATTATTTGAAAACTTTAGTTACGATTTACTTTGCAGATATAAATAATTACATTATAAAACATACATTAACCACTTTAGCCCCATTTTATACCTAGGCTATTTGTTAAAATGTTTGAAAATAGCCGATCTACAGCCATCTTTAACTCATTGACCGCCAGAAATAAAACATTTGTTTGCTACGCCAGTGCCAGCAAAAATCTGCGTTTTCCTTACCTTTCAAACTAGTAACAACATATTTATCTCCAGTATGATCGAGCCCTCGATCGTAGCTAAACACGGAGGGTCTCACCGTGCTTCCGTGTGAAAAAAAATGTCATCACGACCCCCCGTTCGCTTGTTGTAGGCCGCTGAATATACCGTGTCTCATTAAAAATGACAGGGAAATAAAAGGAAAGCCAGATACAGCCGTTTCCCCAAATACGCTAACCAGGAAGTGAATGGAAGAGGAAATCTTGGAATCACAATCTCAATCAGTGTGTCTGTGCATGAAAAGGTCACTCATGTGTTAGCGAACAGTGCCATCTAGTGGAGAAACACTGAAAACACCAAAAGACGTCAAAGTCGTCCTTGGCAGTCTGAGCCTTTGGAGAAAAAAAGTCGTCAAAGTCGTCCTTGACAGTGAATGACTTAACAAGCCTCTGAGTCTACTACTAGCAGCCCCGAGAGGCTGCACTGCTCCTAACCGGAGATTTGGCTGCATTGTGGTGCTAGAGAAAAGTATAATGTACACAGATCCCTCCACAAGTTATAGCGGAGGTAGGGGAAACATGATCAAACAAGGACTTGTCAAATATATAAACCACTGCTAAGCAGTCCCAGATATGCCAACTCAAAGCTGTATCTGTTAATTAATGGATATTACGATCAATGATGTCAAATGCTGCACTCAAGTCCAATAAAACAAGTATGGAACAGTCACCAGTGTCAGCATTCATTAAAAGAGTGTTTGTGACTCTAATAAGTGAGCGGTCTCGGGTACTGTGGTGCTGTCGTAATCCCGGCTGTAATTTGAATATCTTTCACGGCTGCCAGAAGTTGCAACGAGACTGTTAAGTAGGGACAGATCCAGCAAGGTGCATCAGCGAACGAGATCAAAGACGTGATACCTTCAACCTTGTCAGTAAAAATAGCATTCAAACGTAAGACATCATTCACTTGCAGATTTACACCCATTAAAGGTGATCAGGTGCAAGAGACTGTGGGCATTGTTGACAAATCACGACTATGTTTATTAGCATAAAATGCTTTGCTCTTGCATCCTTATCAATGATTCACTAATTTAATTTGAATTTAGAGTAGCCAATTATTTTGTAATTTAGTCGTTAAGAGAATTAACAATTAACTCGTTATGGCATGGGATGTTTCTCATGTTTTTTTTCCATCAATTGTTCTTTGAGGCAGACCAAATAAGGCTGCATTATTACATTATACCAATGTGAATATGAAAAGCAAAGAGCTCAGAATGCATTTTCTTTAACCCATTAAGGTATGAAGCCGATTCTACAAATGTCTTCTAAATCCCAACAGAATTCAGAAAAAAACATATGTTTCTATATCAGTGGTGCTCAAACTTTGTCATATCAAGGACCTCCAAAATTATATGTATTTGGCCGCCGACCCCCATCTCAAAATGTGTTGTTCCAGGGACCCTCCGGAAGCAAAGATTTGAGTTACAAATGTTCGCTTGAAAAATATATATATTATTCAAAGATTTGCACACATTTTCACGATTTTTCAAAAGTAGCCAAAGTGTAAGCTCAAATCTAAAAATGACACGGATGCGTTCCAGGTCTTAACACATTCCATGCCAGAGTTTAATCTCATAATGTACTCACCAGTGCCAGCGTTTTATTGTTGTTTTTTTGTTTTTATCATGTCGCCACAGACCTCGCTAAATAAGTTAAAAGTGCGCGTTCATTTGGTTCTAAACACACAGCGGATCCGTGAGAAACGTCCAGCGAAAACAGTTTCCAAATGCGAGCCGCCATCTTGAAGCTACAGCCGATACACGCTAAACAGTGATCAGCGAGGAGAAAAACAACAAACAGGATCCCAGACAGGAAGCGGATACGATCGAAAAAACCGGAACCCGAATAATTCCGTTTCCGACCGAAAACCGGAAACGGAAATGGATCAAAAAAATTCGGAAAGTGCACCTTGGGCGATTAACATGGGAATCGGCGGTTCGCGTAGATCTACGCGACTGGCACGCTGCGGCTTTAAATAGGTTCGCGTAGATCTACGCGATTGGCATTCAATGTGTTAATGGGTTAAAAAAAGAAAAGAAAAATCCTTTGCATTTTTATTACATCCTTATTTCCTTTTTCATATACAGTATTACATATTTTATCTCCCATGCTTCAGGAGGGAGAGACAGCCACGGTAGTTGGATACTGTATTTCTGAAACCAATATTGGGCCCTACTGTACATTAGACCTGCTCAATTAGGTTTAATTTCAGTCACATTTGAGATGGGGAAATGGTAGGAAAAGGTAATAAGTGTAAATGTAATAAAGAAAATAAGGAAAGGTGGGAAACCACTTACTGTAAATTCAGAAATAGCTTTAATGTTGCTCACAGTAGCACTCTTCCTCAAGCAGCTAGAGCATTTTAACATGTCACTGGTGTAGACTGCATTTGAAGTCTATTTGTATTTTATGCCCTTTAAGCATTTTTCTTTCTTGTTTTACCTATACTGTACATTACCAACCAGTAGATGTAGTTATGCATCTAAGTGGCTTCCCACTTTAACTATATTTATCTATTTTGGCCTTTCAAAAGCCCTTTTGTCAAAAGAATATTAGCTAAGTGTTTTTAGTTCAACTCTATAGTTTTCAGGGGTCTATATAGTCGGTACTCTTCCCCCCTCTCTACACCAAAACTCTTCGCTGAAGCCTATCTAAAAGCTCACAACGTGGCACGTTGTGATCTTGTTGATGCACTATTTTCAACAAATATTCACCTATTTTCAGAATAGGGATTCCAGAGTTCAAGTTCAATTCAATTCTTTGCTGATATATAAACCTCGTAGTATTTGCACCACGATGAATGCATCTTGGGGAGATATCCCCTGTATAGTGGAAGATATGGCACATTTCACCTGTCTTTTTTTCCCTTCATATGTTGGCACCTACCAATCTAAATGAAATGTGCTCTTGCGTATACTGACAGCCACAGGCGCTGACCACTCAGGCCAAGTAAACACCTGTCCAGCAATTGGCTGGCAAACCGGGCAGTCGAAAGCTGCCTGCAAAATCATTACCCTGGCGTGAGATTGCCATGAAACCCTTTCTAAGTACCCTTTTTTTTTTGCTCTTCTCTTTGGTTGCCAATTTCATTAGGGCCTGAGAATGGTTCCTTTTTATGTTTCTCTGACAGCTCCTCTCGCTGGTTCAGTGGCGGTCCTATTTATTTTGTTTCTCTGGTTGGAGCCAGGCAGCTTCCCTCCTGAGACAGAGCTGAAGAAGACTTATAATAGAAGCATGCTAACGTGCCAGCCTGTCAGTTCTATTGACACACGCACACGCACGCACACGCATGCACACACACGCACACGCACACACACACACACACACACACACACACACACACACACACACACACACACACACACACACACACACGCAGACAGGCAGACAGGCAGACAGACACACCAAACGCGCATAAAAACTCAACTCGAAAAACTCCACACTGAGCCATATTGGCACATTAACCCATTGAGACCTGAGGCCGATTCTAAAAACGCCTTCTAAATCCTGACCTAAGTTTTCTGAAATAACTTCTTTATTCAAATAAATTACAGAAAATAATTTTGCTATATACTGTATACAGCAAAAACTACACCTAAAGGGGCTGCCGGATTGAAAGGTATAGTACATATTTGTGTTCCCGGTCTAAATTGGTTAACCCATTAAAACCAGAAATGCATCTGTGTAACCACTTTATCCATTGTTTTATACTTTGGCTTTTCAAAAATAGCAAAACAATTGTAAAAATGTGTGCAAATCTTTGAATATATATATTTTTAAATCGAACATTTTTAATTCAAAACTTTGCTTCGTGGGGTCCCTGGAACAAAATATTTTGAGATGGGGGTCCGAGGCCTAATACATATAATTATGGGGGTCCTTGACATGAAAACGTTTGAGAACCACTGACATACATTTTCAAAAAAACTGTTTTAGACGACATTTGTAGAATTGTACAAATGTTCAAGATTTTTCAAAAAAAAAAAACATATCTTAAAGCCCATATGAGCTTGTAGATCTGCTATTTTTGAATAGCCAAAGAAATCTTAAAATGACACAGTATGCGTTCCCGGTCTAAACGGGTTAATGCACACAACCCCAGACAGAGCCCAGCATTGTGCACATACAGTTTATTGTGCTTCAACTATATCCATAAGTCCTCGCTAATGGTGAAGCTGGTACTGCCAATGAGAAAGCGAAAAATAATTGGTCCGCTGGGAGTCCCATTTTGTCTTGTGTCAGGAGAAAGTGCCTCATGATAAAAAAAAAAGGACGAAGACGCGGGACTCAAAATAATGTTGGGGGCATGCGTCCACGCTGACCCTCAAAAGCCGAGCTGTCCGAGTCAACTTGGCGGATCACTTTGAGGAGCGGACGGATCTTCGTCTCCCAGACTTGACTCGTGTGCTGAATTCGCCGCTGATGAAAAGCGAGCAGCGATCTTACATCACTCAACTCTGTTGGCCTTTAATAAGAGCCGCCGCTGGAAAACTTCAATCGTGACATTCTTTGGTCAAGCAGTCTGCAACCACGTCGCCGCAAAAAAAGCCTAGTGTGCGTGTCAACCATCTTTCAATACATAAGATGGTGCGTATAGTTTTAACACTCCAATTAGCTTTTTTATTGTTTTCAAGTTTTCCCCAAATTCCCAAGAGAAAAATGCAGAGGTATACATGTACGACCCTGCACATCGGCTTTCATTCAAATAATTAGACAGGCTAGACTAAGAAAGGGAATCCGTTCGGGCGCAAAAATTATGGCCTGCTGGGCCTTTGTTTCATTACCGTCTAGTGAATAACATTTGGACATAAAACTCGCCACATTGTCGAGAAAAAAGTTTCGAGGGAAACTCAACGCAATTGAGATTCAGGACAGACATTAGTTTTGATTTGCCGCTGTTGATTCAAACTCCGCCTCACCCCCGAACCGTCCCGGTCATATTCAAATGAAATATTTCTGACTGGGTTCGTCGTGCAGTTGTTTTTGCTGTGCTGTCGTGCTGTGCCCCCCCCCCCTCACCAGCCCACCCCAGCACCATGGTGGAAGTCAAACCTATTTGCATCCGGATGAAGGACAATGAATCCCCCCATGTTGCACGGCGGCAGACTCTGCAAGAAAAAGAGAGGAGACGACGAAGGACGTCTGGAACAACGGAACACCGTGTACATCTCAAGCATCGGATCTGGGAAACAGGAGCTGAAGGGAGCTGGCTTGCACGGGACCTGGGGGCAGAGATGTTTTTTTCTTTTCCTTTTTTTTTTCTTCCCCCCCCTTCCCTCCTTGTTGCTTTTCTAGTACAGCCCCTACAAGACAACATAATTATTGTGTGTGTGCGTGTGTACGTGCGTGCGTCGGGAACGGAGGCATTGATACGAGATGAAACCAGACAGTCTGCACAATACCGTTTTTAACCAGGGCTCATTACCGAAGGCCAGAAGGGTTGTTTTATACTTAGTCGCGCGCTGGTGTCACGCAATCTAAAATAGGCCGCGCTTCAAGCTCACATAACGCAACGCAGCATGACGTGCGTTGTGAGCTTGTAGATCTGCTATTTTAAGTGGCACTACACCGGCGCACCACCTAGTATAAAGCAGGCCATATTCTTGGTCTCTGTGCTTCCCCTTATGCCTCTGTCTCTTGTCTCCTGTGTCTCTGTCTCTCGTCCTTCCTCTTCCAACTTGGCCCGTGCGAGTTCCACTCTGTCTGTATAACGTATCTCCATTTTGTGCCTTTAAATTTGTTTCTCTTTCGTCCCGATTCTCTCGACTTGTCCTTTCCCTCACACTTCCTGCACTTGCCTCTGTCTGCATTCTTTTTAAAGCGCCAAAGAAAAACAACCCCCCAACCCTTCATGTAACGGAGGCTTCCCCATAGGCAGAGAGGGAAGAGAAGTCAACGTCAAGACTTCCTTTTCATGTCTGTGCGTCTCCATGGGGGGTCTCGAACAAAAGGGGTTGTGTGTCCTCGCCCGACCCCTTGAAGCTGACTGTATGCACTTTGAATGGAAACACACAGTCTCTGTGCACATCACAGATGACCTAGACTTGGAGTTTGTATGCACACAGAGACTGTCAAAGAAGGCGAGACGGCGCCATGCTCCACAGGCGGCGGAGGAAATTCAAGGATCTCACAGAAGGTCCAGAGAGCCTTCCATACGGAGTATATCCTGACGGGGGCCGTCACCGAATGGCATGGTATTTATTGGCTGCTCCAAAGGATCTGCAAGTTCTGCGGAAGGTGGTGTGGTGTCGGCAGCGTTGCCAGATTTTGGGAGAGAAATAAGCAACCCAGGTCTATGAAAACAAGTACAAAATTAGCAACTATACGGTGGTATAGGCCACATCTGAGCACTTTAAACCTACCGATGTGTACAGTACATAGATATGTAAGTGCATATCAGTTTTGTCTACTTGCACAGATGCACAAACACATGGAAAGGGTACTTGATGGCCATGCGTAAATCAGCGTGCAATCCGTGCATTCTATTATACCCCTCCCCCAATTCGCACATTCCCGATTGCACGTTCCCTGTTAGCTATGATTGTTGAGGGTTAAGGTCCTTACACACCGGGGCAGATTTTTTCATGTGAATAATACGTTTTTTTAAAAAACCTTATAAAGTCAATGCAAGCTTCCACATCCGTTTCGCGGAGCGAAAAAGCGGCTTTTATTTATTCGGACCGCATCCGAATTTTGCGTATATTCGCATAATCTTCTTAATCTATTCCTATCATTTTGTGTGTTTGTTTTTACCATATTTTATTTTATTCTCTTTCATTACAGTCTAGTACTATTCTTATTAGCCTTATATATATATTATATTGCTGTTTTTGCAGTCTTGCGGACCACGTCACACCTGCTTGTACCTGTATGGAGTGAGTGACAAATACACCGCTTTTGATTCTGTCACACTGAACTCCTGACCTCAAGTGAACATGGTAGGGGCGTCAGCGGATTGATTTATCTGTTGGTTGATTGATTGGTCAATGGAGTGGGCAGTTAGTCAGTTAATTGATCGGGAAAAAAATCAATTAATGCACATAATGCTGTCATGTAAAGTCCATATTGGCACCTTTGACGTCAACGATGATGGCATTTAGGCTACGTCAGCATTCAGTTATATGGTGGTAAATACAAGAGAAGGGGACCTGTGTAATAATAACCAGTGGTGGAAAAAGTACTACATTTTTTTATTTAAGTAAAATTGGTATCAAAATGTGCATAAAGTACCAAAAGTCGAAAGTACTCATTATGCAGACATTTCACATGTTTTCAAATGTATAAAATGCATAAAAATCGTTTGAAAATAGCAGATCTACAAGCTCACAATGCGTCACATCGCAACGCATTGTGAGCTTGTAGATTGGCTATTTTCAAATGGTCGACATTTATATAGGGCGGAAGTGGGTAATGTGTGTTTTGTGATAATCAAAATCTACAGTTACTAGTAACTTAAGTTTTCAAATAATTGTAGTGGAGTAAAAGTATAATATTTACCTGGCTCTGAGATTTAGAAAGTACTGAAAATGTAAAATACTCCAGTAAAGTAAAAATACCTCAACATTGTACTTTGACTGGCTAACAAAAGACGATGCAAGACACAAAACTAATCCTGTCAAATAAATCAAAAGTCATGGATTCTAAAAGAAATTGAGTTCCTCAGCTGTGAAGATCCTGATAACAAAAGCTTAGGCAAAATCTGCCATTTTCTAAATGTTTAGAAACTATTTTAATGGAACAAATGTCAATTATAAATGGAAATGTAAATCAAACGGCTTCAAATTAAAGACAAAACCACTGGTTCCTTCTCCAAACTTTAAATAAACTGGTGTGTCTCTTCGTCTCACTGGTGTGTCTCTTCGTCTCACTGTCAAGAAAGACGCACGGCGCTAGAACATCATTAACGTGAACTAAAACGCTGGAGTTGTGTTTCTGTGTCTTAGTTCTAGTTAAAAGCCTTTGCCGCTGAGGTATGAACACAGTGTAACTGATCCAGCTCTTTTTGATTAACCCATTAAGACCGGGAACAAATCTGTGTCATTTTAAGATTTATTTGGGCTATTCAAAAATAGCAGATCTACAAGCTTGTACTGCGGCACCGAGTGCCACATTACGAGCTTGTAGATCTGCATTTTCTGAACATTTTTGAAAATCTTTGAATATATTTACTTTTAAAGCGAACATTTCTAACTCAAATCTTTGCTTTCGTGGATTCTACAAATGTCTTCTAAATCCTAACAGTTTTTTGAAAAAACTTGTGCTGCTATAATCAGTGGTTCTCAAACTTTTCCATGTCAAGGACCCCCGAAATGACATGAATTTGGCCTCGGACTTGCATCTCAAAATATGTTGTTCCAGGGACCCCCAGAAGCAAATATTTTAGTTAAAAAAATATATATGAGCTTGTAGATCTGCTATTTTTGAATAGCCAAAGAAATCTTAAAATGACACAGATGCTTTCCCGGGTCTTAATGGGTTAAGACAGATAAACAGAGCCTTGCAGTAGTCAAGGTGAGGAGTCAAGGCGAGAGGATTACAAGCCTGTGTGATCCTCTGTAGTCCGTAGCATCCACATTCCGGAAATAGTTATATTTTAGCAACATTCCTGAGATGGAAAAATGTCATAAACATAAGGCTTCAAGGATCAAACAGGGCTCTTAAGTTCTTAACGGCAGGTATGCTGTGTTTATTAAGAGGAGGAGGTCGGTTATGGCTGGAATAACGAGCGAAATAACAAGGACTTCTCTTTAGTTTGAAAATGTTTTGTCTGTCTGTTCAACATTTATGCGGAGAGGCCAATCGGAGTAGTTTTTACTGCACTACAATTATTTGAAAGCTTAAGCTACTAGTTACTTTGTATGTTTTGATTATTATTACAAAACATTAACCACTTCAGCCCTATAAATATTTCGGCCATTTGAAACTAGACAATCTACAAGCTAACAATGTGTATATCGATGTGACACATTGTGAGCTTGTAGATCTTCTATTTTCCAAAGACTTATACATTTTGAACTTGTGAAATGGAATATTCTGAGTATTTCTACATTTATTGCACGTATTGATACTTTTACTTAAGTAAAACATGTGAGTGCTTCTTCCATCACTGGCACTCAGTTGAAGCAGCACTAAGACTGAGCAACTCGCCCAGTATCTACATTCATCAACATGACATTTACAACCTTTACAAGGGCAGCTTTCAGTGCAATGCAAGCCAGAGAAAAGAAGAAAAAAACTGATTGAAATATATGTTCTTCTTTTCCAACACTCCACTACAGTACATGCAGCCTTCTCTGGGATATGAGATAGACCTTTATTAACTCTTGACTGCCAGAGTTAAAATATCGTTTGTAGCTGCCCTTGCCAGTGTTTTCACTAACCTTTTGAAAAGTCATAGAATATTTTTCTTCTCAACGATCCGCCCGCCGATCGCTTTAAAAGACGTAGGGGGGGTCTCGTAGAATCTGAGAAAAAAATGTGTGCCGCCGCGATAATCCATTCCATAGTTGAATGTGGCTTGTTTTCGCCAAAAAGTAACAGAAAGCAGAGAAATGAGCTTGTAGATCATGCTATTATAGAGAAATTGTGAAAATGTGTGCAAATCTTTGAATATATATTTGTATTTGGCCCCATCTGAAAATATGTTGTTCCAGGGACCCCCCTAGAAGCGATGATTTGAGTTAAAATGTTAGCTTTAAAAAATTTATATTCAAAGATGTGCACAACTTTTCACGATAAAAAAATAAAAAAATAGCAGATCTACAAGCTCATAGCGCCGTCTAAATGGGTTCAAGTGAAATACCCCCTTTCAATTGATTACGTCCCTTAATTGTGTTTGTCATCTCATCAGTTTCAGCCCAACAAAAATAAACAAAAAAACAACAACACGGAAGACAATGCCAGGACACGCACACACCCAGGGCACAGACAGTAAATCTAACCAGCCCCTTTCTCCATTCTCTCTAAAAAAAGTTGACTTTACACAGATAACAGCCCTAGAGTGTATTCCTCTACTCGGTATAGCGAGCTCATCAATCATGTTCCCGCCGCACGATTTCACGCTTGTTCAGTGTTGAGCTCGAGCTTATGCTGCCAGCTAATGTGCCACCAAAAAAAAAAAAAAAACCCTCCCGATGAAGAATCCCGAGGCATAACACACACACAAAAAGAAAAGGCCCCTCCGTTCGCACTTCCTCTAGCACTCATTTCCCATACCAGGCCCTGGAAACGGAACAGGTGGCTCCCGGCTTCCCCGGAGACACTCCCTCCCCGACAACCAGGAAAACAAATGTCGGGGCTGATTTTGAGTGGTAGAGGAGCCCTGGCTGGTGAATAAATATGCTCGGGCTTAAGCCATTCGATCCGGGAAGGCGTCGTTTTTAAGATTTCTTTGGGCTATTCGAAAACAGCAGATACAGTATACAAGCTCATAGCGCTGCACCGAGTGCCGCACTATGAACTTGTAGATCTGCATTATTTTTTTAAATTCGTGAACATTTGTGCAAATCTTTGAATATATATATTTTTTAAACAAACATTTGTAACTCAAATCTTTGCTTCAGGGGGTCCCTGGGAAAAAATCTTGAAAATGTGTGCAAGTCTTTCAATATATATTTTTTAGAACGAACATTTGTAAAATATCTTGTTCCAGGGACCCCCAGAAGCAAAGATTTGAGTTACAAATGTTCGCTTTAAAAAATATATATTCAAAGATGTGCACACTTTTTCGCAATAAAAAAAAAAATAGCAGATCTACAAGCTCATAGCGCGGCACTCGGTGCCGCACTATGAGCTTGTATTATCTGCTATTTTTGAATAGCCAAAGAAATCGAAAATAACAGTGATGTGTTCCCGGATTTAATGGGTTAATTTCGCGATCAATGACTGGCTGGCGGGCGGCGGTGGGTATGGATGTGGGGAGGGCGAACAGCCTGGTGAGCAGCACAACACAAGGTAATTCCCATTTGGAAGTGTAATGTCTGCCGTCGTCGTCGTGTTATCTACAGTACGTGCTCCCCCGAACCCCCACCCCGCCCACTCAAACACACACACGCACGCACGCACGCACGCACGCACACACACACACCAGTGGTGTCGTGCTTGCCAGAAATCCCTCGGGAGACAATCAAGAGTTTGTGCGTGTTTGTTTTAGAGAACAAATACCTCTATAGACTTGATAAGAGAGGGAGGGGCGGGGGCGGGGGGGACTTGTGGAGGCTCATTTGCAAAACATATTGGACAGGTAACCCGTTCTCTTTCATTTGGCAGACTGCGTGCACGGTGTAAACACTCAACAGGGTGCACGGTGATGGGAAGCCGCAGGATCGACTAACTTCCGAGGCATAATTCCAACGACTTTTTTCTTTGTCTCTCGCCAAGGGCATGCCAGCTAGCTTAACCCTTTGAGACCGGGAAAACACATCTGTGTCATTTTAAGATTTCTTTGGCTATTCAAAAATAGCAGATATACAAGCTCATAGCGCGGCACCGAGTGCCGCGCTATGAGCTTGTAGATATGCTATTTTTTGAAAAATCATGAAAATGTGTGCAAATCTTTTTAAGCGAACATTTGTAACTCAAATCTCAAAACAGTTTTTTTTTTAAACTTCTGTTGCTATAATATCAGTGGTTCTCAAACGTTTTTCATGTCAAGGACCCCCAAAATGACATGTATTTGGCCGTGGACCCCCATCTCAAAATGTGTTGTTCCAGGGACCCCTCAGAAGCAAAGATTTGAGTAAAAAATGTTCAATGATGTGCACACATTTTCACGATTTTTCAAAAATAGCAGATCTACAAGCTTGTAGATCTGCTATTTTTGACTAGCCAAAGACATCTAAAATGACACAGATGTGTCCCGGTCTTAAAGGGTTAATTACACAGTGTACCCCAACAACTTCTCGTGTCTTTTGTTTATTGGAACTTCAAATGTGTGTGTCAAAAATGAGACTAGCAGGCTAAACGAGATGGAGTTATTGAAAATGCAGCTGTCATGCATTGACATCAGTACATGTTCACTTCCTATATGACGCTGCAAAAGCAAACGTGTCGCTCTTTTCCAGCGGTTCTCAAACTATGGGTCGCGACCCAAAGTGTGGTCGCGGAAGGTGCCATTGGGGTCACGCATTGGCGACTTTCTTTTTATCTTCATCACGGCAGTGTTTTGGGCCTGCGGTGCTGCGTTACAATATTTGTTAATTACATCGATAAGATAGGCCTAGACATCTGCAGGAATCACTGCTTTAATTTCATTTTGTAATAAATATTCATGGATAAGGCCAACAATAATACTTTTATCTTTAAGATATTTTAAATTTCCACTTTGAAATTGCACTATAAACAAAGTGTGGGGTCGCCAAAAAAGATCCACCATAAAATGGGGTTGTGGCATACAAAAGTTTGAGAACCCCTGCTCTATTCTATTCTATTTAGTTCTGTTCTATATTTCGTTGCTGTCTCTCCAAAACTATGTCACTTTCTTGGAAAACAATGGCCCGTGTTATCATTTAATCACAAGGTCTTGCGAGATCAGCAACAACTTAATACTTATTTACTATTCTAGTCTGTTCTATTTTATGATGTGACTCACTGTAATATATTCATGTAACTGTTTTTATTTTTCGGCAACCTTGCAAACCGTGGATGTTTTTCATTTATTTTTCAATCACCCCTCTTCATCGCAAAAACACACTTTTCTAACCTTTCCTCTGGATCAAACTCTTGGTACTGTATTTCAAAATTCCCCTGCAAGAAATATAAACATTCACTAATCATTGCTATTATCAGTTAGACAGGTTACGCCTTTCAGTTTGAGGGGATACAGTCAGCTGTGCATGTTGTGCGTGCGTGCGTGCTTTTTTGCTTGCATGTGTGTAATCCCATCATCTCATATTTATTCATTTAACCCCAACCAAATCAAATGAATTAAACGTCTCCACTAACAGACCACAACCATTTCACAGCTAAATCTTAATTAAACAGGTCTAATTAGTCAATTACGCCTTTATTCGGTTTCCCAATCAAGCAATGAAGATCAAATTAGCTACCGCAGACAAATATCAGTGTGATATTGTGAGCTATCCTGAAACCTAGCACTTTTTGCGTGGTGTGTGTGTGTGTGTGTGTGTGTGTGTGTGTGCGTGTGCGTGCGTGCGTGTCATGTAAGCATGTGCACCTGAACCTTCAGGGTCTTGATTAGAGCAATGGTTTCTAATTGGCAAATTAATCTCAAGCTGTTTTCATCTCTTCTGGCCCTGGCTGTCACATAATGTGTTTAGCTGCCTGACCTCTACTCCCCTCTTCTTTGTTTTCTTGTTCTATCTTCTCCTCCCTTATATTCTCTTGTCTCTTTTATTCACTAAACATCCTCTGTCTACTTATTTCAACCAAACAAATCAGTTTAATCAATTAGAAAAATGTGTTTAAATTAAACAATCCAATACAAAAAAAAGCTGTTTTAAAAAATAAAGACGTTTCACAACTGCGATGTGCTGTGAGTTTGGAGCTATTGAGCTATTTTCACTATTTACGTGTGACACCATTACAACAAAGTATAAAATAGGAACAATTGTTTCGCATCGATTCATTGATAGAGGACACGCTGGGGGCGTGTCCTCTTCCGCGCCATCAGTGCCCATACCCTAGGTGGGGTTGGTGAAAGGGCCTTTCTGTGTGGAGTTTGCATGTTCTCCCCGTGTCCCCTATGGTAGATACACTATTAAAAAACATGCAGTAATCCTGGTCTCTATAGACGAATCCATAGACATTGCCATAGCCATAGCTGCGGTGTCGCCTGTCAGGTGATAAGAAGCGGCTTTCTAGCTCCTCATGCATTGAATGAGGCATGAGCTCAGTTTTGGGCTTTTCCTAGGCTGGCAGAGGGAGTATAGCGCCCAGGATTACATAGGCAATTGGCACTGGGTGAAAAAATGTAATGGAAAAAAAAAACATCCACAGACTAATCGCTTAGAAAACTATAAATAGTTGCAGCCCTAATCCACCTCTACAGTATCTGATCTCTAATCCTTTCTTCTTTCGTACTGTCTTCCCTAACTGGATGTTGGATTGACTCCCACCAGGAACCTTTAATCGTCAAGGCTTTTATATGATCAAGAAAATAATAAGAGAAATTGAAATATACCTGTGTACGATGAAATACAAATTAGCCGTAAGGTTCACCTGGTTTTGTACTCCTTTCGTCCTTGGTGTCACAGCCAAATGTTAATCATTATGCAGAATGTCCCATTTCAAGTTATCAAATGAATAAAAATCGAAATATAAAATAGCAGATC
The DNA here is from genome assembly GCF_963280865.1 of Gymnoscopelus braueri. Classification (NCBI taxonomy): domain Eukaryota; kingdom Metazoa; phylum Chordata; class Actinopteri; order Myctophiformes; family Myctophidae; genus Gymnoscopelus; species Gymnoscopelus braueri. The sequence goes on from NC_137626.1 coordinate 16,605,592, forward strand.
TACAAGGTCACAATGCGTCGCATTGAGCTTGTAGATTGGCTATTTTAAAATGGCAGAAATGTATATATCTACAAAGTAACTAGTAACTAAAGTTTTCAAATAATTGTATTGGAGTAAAAGTATAATATTTGCCTCTGAGATGTAATGGAGTTGAAGTAAAAGTACTGAAAATTGGAAATACTTCAGTAAAGTAAAAGTACCTCACAATTGCACTTACTTACTTGTACAGTACTTGAGTAAATGTACTTGGTTACTTTACGCCACTGGATAGTATTCATACCAGAGGAGATGCATTTCATTTCAGTGTAGGGCTGAGGCAGTAGTTTTCCACAAGTTTATGTGTGCCTAGAAATTAACCCATTCAGATTTCTTTAGGTTATTCAAAAATAGCAGATCTACAAGCTCATAGTGCGGCACCGAGTGCCGCGCTATGAGCTTGTAGATCTGCTATTTTTGGGGGGAAATCGTGGGAAATCGTGGGTCTTTGAATATACTGTATTTTTTTTTTAAGCGAACATTTGTACCTCAAATATTTGCTTCTGGGGATTCTACAAATGTCTTCTAAATCCTAACTAATGTTGCTATAATATCAGTGGTTCTCAAAAATGATATTGTTGTAATTTGGCCCTGGACCCCCATCTCAAAATAGTTTGTTCCAGGGACCCCCAGAAGTTGTAACAGAGTTAAAAATGTTCGCTTTAAAAAATATATATATTCAAAGATTTGCACACATTTTCAAGATTTTTCAAAAATAGTAGATCTACAAGCTCATAGGTGCCGCGCTATGAGCTTGTATATCTGCTTTTTTTTAATAGCCAAATAAATCTTAAAATGACACACAGATGCGTTCCCGGTCTTAAAGGGTTAAAAAAAAGGGGAAGAAAGAAATCTGACAAATGTATTAAATTGAATACCGGTAAAACATTTAATTAAAAATGCTATGGGTGACTCTTACCCCTTCTTTACTCGTGGCATTATGACTCATAGGCATCCAAAAATGTGTCTTGGTGGAGCTTAATGGCATAAACATGCTAAATCTTGCAAATGTTAAGGTACCTGTGGCGCTAAGAAGATGGAAGTTAATCTCGCCATCCGAACGCCTCCCTGAGGTGTTTTGGAGACATATTGTGGCCAGACACAATCCATAATATGTTAAAATGCAATATCTTCCCAAATTCATGCACGACGCCGATCCCATCAATCGCAGTAGATCTGAAATGTCGTTCGCCTTTAGGGTTGTAAAGCCCGGGTAGTTTCGGGTCTGTGTTGTGTTTGTTGGGGGGGGGGGGGACATGGGGGGGAAAAAACGGTTGATCTCTTGATGGGCGACAGGAAATTTGGAATTATGTCGTAAGCTAAGTAGAGGAGCCCATGCAGCATCTGCTCTAGGATTTTTTTTTTGTACAATGCCGAGAGGGGCCGAACCCTTCTACTCTGCCCGTCCTGTGCGGTGAAGCAGGTGGAGGGAGTGCTGCGTTGGGAACTATAGTGAACTAGAAAAAAGTGCTCCTCGGAGCACAGGTCTCCGCCAGGTCAGGCACGTTATTGTGGCCTCCTGGTGGCGCTATGTGAAAAGGGTGCCATTTATTCTTAGGCCTTTCACGGCAATCGGACACTGCGTTCCTGATTTGAGGCATTTTGTTCCAAAAATGTGTTTTGCTAAATTAGACCTGCTGGTGGCGCTATGACAGGCCAATGTGAAAAGGGTGGCATTTCTTCCTCGGCCTAATAGAAATGTGCGTGTGAAATTTCACGGAAATCGCAAGCTGCGTTCATGATTTGAGGCATTTTGTTCAAAACGGACCAATCCTGCAAACTTTGGAAGCCAATCTTAGGCAATCAGGATGGAATATGGGAAATCGGATAAATCTGTGTTGATCACATGACTATAGAGATACTGTGTACCGATTTGTGTGATGCTTGGACAAAATCTGTAGGAGTAGTATCAATAAATATGTTTTGCACATTTCAGCCTCCTGGTGGCGCTATAACAGGCCAATCGGAAAACGGACGGACACACGGACGGACACACGGAGGGGGTAAAACATACTCTCTCGCCATGCCTTTCGGCCTGACGGAGACAATGAAATGTCTGCCCCTGGGGGGGGCGGGGGGAGGGGGGGGGGGGACAGCACGGCGGCTTCTATGATGGCCACTGATGTGGGGGGAAATGGCAGATTCTGTGTTGAAGCTAAAGGAGATGAAAAGCAGGAGGGAAAGGAGGAAAGAAGGAGACAGACAGACAGACAGACAGACAGACAGACAGACAGACAGACACACAGACAGACAGACAGAAAGAGCTTAAGTGATGAACAATACTCATTACTCATGACAGTTTGCTGTATACTATTTTTGCTGGGTAGCTGTTTAGGTGGATGATGACAGATGCATTTTTCTGTGCCATACACAACAACAAAGGGCCCCCTGGGGACAACCCTGTGTTCATTTCATGATCTCTCTGGCCCTGGGGGGGGGGGGGGGGGGGGGGGGAGGGAGGGGGAGAGAGGGAGAGAGGGAGAGAGGGAGAGGGAGAGAGGGAGAGAGGGAGAGAGGGAGAGAGAGAGAGAGAGAGAGAGAGAGAGAGAGAGAGAGAGAGAGAGAGAGAGAGAGAGAGAGAGAGAGATCCAAATTGTGCATGGAGAGTCAGAGCCTTGCATCTTCAGAAAGGTACTTTCTGATTTAGTCTAAAGGTCGTAACACACGGCAAGCGGTTCACACGGGCGGTACCGCTCGGATCAGCGGTGATCGCGCCGCGATCATTGTTGTTTTTATCCTCCTGCGCGGTGCGGTGAAAATAATCACCACAATCCAGCTCTTGCCGCCCGCGCGCGCGTGCACAAATGAGCCCGCGCGCACGTGCACAAACGAGCACGCGCGAGAGAATTTCACGGGCCGCGCCCGCCTGCCTCACCGCCCCTCGACTTCTCCGCGTGTCCCAAATAATCGCCCGCCTCTCATTGAAAATGAATTACATAGGCACGTTGGCCGCTTGCCGTGTGAAAGGACCTTTAGTCTTATAGTCTTTTGAATAACACACCATTTAGTTTTTGTCCGATTTTAGTCTTCTGAAATGGTTTAGTCTTAGTCTAGTCTTAGTCGACTAAATATCAAAGTCTTTCAGTCTTGGTCTTAGTCAACAAAATTAAAACGTGCGTGTGCGACTGTGCGTTTGTGTGTGTGTGTCCTTGTGTCCTTCTCTTTCAATCATTCATATGTCAGATGTAAAGGCAGAGAGAGATGGCTCCAGTAGAGTTGACGATAGTAAGAGCGTATGATCTGGTCGGCCTTAACGTGAATAATTCAACAAAAAAAATGATTTGCATAGAACCATGGTCATGTATTGTGAAGTGAACAAAGGCATTTGATAGGCAGCAAAACTTATGTGCTAATCGTTACAATAATACTCAACCGTGTGCGTGTACATGGCTGTCATGCGTGTGACTGTGTAGTGAAACGCATACATGTACTGTAACTTCCAGTACAAACCGTGTGGCCATTTTGTTGTTAGGACAGCTACGATTAATCCCAAGAGACGTGTCTCACATTCTATTAGAACATTGGTTCTCCAAGTGGGGTCCGGGGAGGGAGTTCCAGGGGGTCCCCAGCTAAATTATAGATAGTTAGGAACCAAATGGACCCTCATTGGTCTGTAACTCTGAGAGCGAACACATGGACCCTAACGGGTCCATTTGGTTCCATGTGTACGCTCTCAGAGTTAAATTAACCTCGATTTTACAATATGAATTGGGGTCCCAGAGATAGAAATGCCATTAAATGGGGGTCCGTAGCGGCGTAGCCTAATGCATGTCAAACTGGGGGTCCTTGAAATTAAAATGGTTGAGAATCGCTGCTAGAGCCATAAAAATCTTCTTGCGGGCTAATATAGTGTTAATTTGGGGGTCCTTGACAAGAAAAAGTTTGAGAACCACTGTATTAGAACATAGGCCATCTACAAGCTCACAGTATGTCCCATCGTGACGATTGTGTTTGCCGAATGTTTTCCTATTTTTGCCAAATGTTCGCCTATTACACGCCCAGAATTTGAACGCTATAGGGTTAATGTGATTGAATTAGCTCTCTCGGTAGCATGGCTGTCTATCTGGAAGAATATTATGGGAGGAAAGTAGGGGTGTGCCGATATATCGTCCCGCGATATATCGCGATACGTTTTTGTGACGATATGTATCGTTTTGGGGGAAAAAATATCTTTTTTTTTTTTTTTTTTTTTTTTTTTTTTACAATAATAATAATCAGGCATGCATGTTTTTTTTTTTTTTGGGTCAGGTGTCACACTATTGCCCTATTTGGATTCAAAACGGCTATTGTAGCTGAAAAGCTACAAGTTTGCGTCTGAATAATGCAAAAACAGAATTATTTGTTTGCATTTGCTTTTTTTTCCTCCCCCATATATTTTCATAATAAAAAAGTGCGTACCGTATCGTATCGAAATCGTATCGAAGTTGTGAGCCAAATATCGTATCGTTTGGTGAAATTAGTGTATCGGCACACCCCTAGAGGAAAGCAAAGCAAAGCCATTGCAACCACACAGAACGGAAACAGATAATCAACTGGTACAAAGTTGAAGCATGCACAGCTTGAGCTTCGGTTCTTCCAAACTATGTCGGCTGCAGCACGGTTTTGAAGAATCAAAACAAAGAGAATACCAGAACTCACGGATCAATCATGTTCTGTTTAGTGAGGGCGAGAAAACTAACACATTCCGGCTCTTAGCCGTCGTCAGAATAGAACAGAAAAGCAACCATCTTAGGATGTTACGATCCACAGTACCATCGTGCATTTTTTGTAAAGTAAGGAGGTAGAATTGCTATGCAGCCCCTTTTCTCTGGTGCAGGCATAATTTGTGAGCATGATGGGTTTTTCTCAGACAGTAGAAGAAACCAACCAACTCAAAAACACAAAGCACATGCAGGCTGTTTTTTTTTGGTATAAATGAATGAATGAACTGTAGGCTACTGCAGTGGTTCTGAAACGTTTTCATGTCAAGGACCCCCACAATGATATGTATTTGGCAGCGGACCCCCATTTCAAAATATTTTGTTCCAGGGACCCCCAGAAGCAAAAGTTACAAATGTTCGCTTTAAAAGTATATATATTCCAAGATTTGCACACATTTTTAAAAATAGCAGATATACACGCTCATAGCGCCGCACTCTGTGCCGCGCCAATTTTCGAATAGCCAAAGCATAAAATATGGATAAAGGGGTTAAAATGATTGTGACGCTTTATTAGCACATTTTGGGGACCCCCTGGTGGCCCCCCCCCCCACCACGGACCCCTGGGAGTCCCCGGACCCCACTTTGAGAACCAATGGGCTACTGTACAACATTCAGAAAACCTCTGTACGAGGGAAAGCCTCGTAATCTGTTGTAGCATATGGCCCATTTTCCTGTATTGGTTTACTGTTGTAGGTCCATAAATTATATTACGAGCCGTTTTCACAGTCGTGACAATTTACACAGAAACTGTGCATAATGTTAACGGCTGAACGTCTCCAAAAACAACCATACGTCGCAAACATATGGATATAATAATGTAGCATGACATAAACAAGACCACACAGAGATTTAGGCTCTCGAGTCCGTGGATTTCGTTCAAATTATTATTTATTTAGCTGTCTTCCACTCTAGATGTAAATTAATCCATGTAGACCGGGAACGCATCTCTGTCATTTTAGATTACTTTCGCTATTCAAAAATAGCAGATCTGAGCTTGTAAATCTGCTATTTTTGAAAATCTTGAAAATAAATTATGTACAAATATTTGAATATATATATATTTTTTAAAGCGAACATTTGTAAAATATTTTGTTCCAGAGACCTCCAGAAATAAAGATTTGAGAACAAATATATATACTTATTCAAAGATTTGCAAACATTTTCATGATTTTTAAAAAAATAGCAGATCTACAAGTTCATAGATGACGCATGTGCTGCGTTCCCGGTCTTAATGGGTTAATAAAATAATAGATAAATAACAAAGCCATATGGCAACACTAATCTCCATGTCAGCCGTAAACTCTCTCCCAAGTCGCGAGCCAACAATCTGTCCAGACACAAGGTATTTCCTCTGTTGAACTGAATTAGCAATTCATGTGCTACATATCTATTGAATTGAATTAGTAATGCACGTGCTAGGTATGTTCAAGCAGGCCTCCAGGTGGTGTGTGTGTGTGTGTTGCTTCTGTTTGTTTTGTCACTGCTGTGGCAACGTGTTTGTTATGATCACTGTATAAAAGCGTCCAGATGACGACGGCGGACAATAACAAAGTGCATTTACCTGGGTATTGTACTTTTTTGTACATTTTAATATCTGTACTTTACTTGAGTATACAAACACACAGTTGGATTAGGGTTAAAGATGGGGTGCCATGATATTTTTCAACCCTAAAACCTGATCATAAGGTATTATTATTATGTAAGGATTTAAAAAAAAAAAAAAAAGTGTACAGTAAGTGTTAAAATGTTGTTTTTATGTGGACACGCCTCCAGTTCATTAAGTATACCTGGTTCTCACCTTAGCACCTCCTCCACCACCTTAGCACCACCCACCTGTCCTAGGTGGGGAACGATGTACAAAAAAGAATTTCACCCACTTTTTTACCTTGTAAACCTGTGATGTGACAATAAAACTGATTCTGATTCTGATTCTAGTCCCTCCTCCTCCTCATGCCCACACCTGTTGTGTTATGATAATGAGGGGGAGGGTATGGCTTTGTGATGTCACTAAAGCACTGTTTCTCTATTGGCACGTTTGACCCTCAAGGTTTCAGCCTCCAGGAAGAAACTCCAAATAGTCAAAGAGACATAAAACACCATAAAAACACCACCAGGGGGCTTAATGAAGTTCTATCAACCTCATAGACACATGAAAAACTGAAAAAGTGCAAAAACATGGCACCAGCTCTTTAAGGTTAGGGCAGTGGAAAGCCACAATTTCACCCAGACCCAAGAAGGCGTGCATGTCCAAATCAAATAATAATAATAATAACTAGAAAAATGTGCCCCTCGGAGCACAGGTCTCCGCCCGGGCAGGTAGCTTATTGTGTGCCAGCAATGTTTCATGGCAATCGGACGCTGCGTTCATGATTTGAGACATGTGTTCAAAACGGGCCACTCATGCAAACGTTGAAGCCAATCTTAGCCAATCAGAATGGAATATGACAAATCTGACAGATCCGTCTTGATCACATGACTTTAGAGATAATGTGTACCGATTGGCATGACAATCTGTAATGTAATATCAAAAGATTTGTTTAGCAAAAATCTCTCTCTCTCTCTCTCTCTCTCTCTCTCTCTCTCTCTCTCTCTCTCTCTCTCTCTCTCTCTCTCTCTCTCTCTCTCCCCCAAACTGGCATCTCTTCTTGTCTTTGCATTGACATTGTAATGATTCAGATCCTGATAATGATTCTGAATCCCTTATATTAAAACATATATTGGCCTTCCGGTGCAAACACAGTGTTCAAATGATCCTTAGGGGTCAAAGGACAGGCGGCTTGGGGGTGACACTGTTCCCAAATATGGAGATGCCTGACGTTACAGTACTGACATCATAGATTAGCCTGGTAAACCCTCCCTCCGGAAATCTCATTTCTATTTGATTCCAGGAGTGAGTCTGGGCTGATCGCCCATTCTGCAATATTGGCTGCAGGCTGAGTTGGGCGGAAGTAATACCGTTGACTGACAACCCCTTCAGCCAATGATATTTTTTCCCCTTCAGCCAATCAGCAGTTCACCAGTCTAATGTGACGCAACGGGACTTTTGAGACAGCCATGGCCAAAATGGGTTGCCTTATTCGGATACATGGGTGTCACTGCCCACCCCTACCGGTTCTCTAAATTTTTATTTTTAAATAGGCTTTGTCATGATTAATTGACCACATATATGAAGTTAAACAACTAAATTCTATCCAAACGATATATTATAAGTAAATTCCGTGCCTCAAAATAGAAGTTAGAGAGCTTTTTGAAGTAAAAAAATAGCGGAGATTATAGCGGACAAGAAAAAGATGGCTGCCGTTCGTGTTTTGGGCTCACTCGAACTCGCCACCTGATTGGCCAACGTAAGCTGTCAATCACAGAACATTGAGCGACGACGCTGATAGGCTCGGTTAGCTGGTAATTCCACTAGAAACCCCCACAAAGGGCTATCAGGCCAGACTCACTCCTGGAATCAAATAGAAATGAGATTTCCGGAGGGAGGGTTTACCAGGCTAATCATAGATGGCATCACAATACAATATATATGTCTGTGAATCAAGTTGTGAACAGCGACTTCCTCAACGGCATTGAAGATCTCTGAAACCTGATACTTGTCTTATTAACGTCAGAGAAGATTTCCGGAACCGGATACTTGTCCTAGCGGCCAAACATCTCTTCGGCTATTATTCTAGCCTGGACTGGATCATAGCCGTAGACCGAAACCAAACCAGCAGACCAGAGAAAGATGCAGTTGTTTAGTAAAAAACGCTGGGCCATCCTTCTAATTACTTTACTGGGGCTGGGCTGGTTTGTTTACTACGAGACGTGTCGTTGCACCTCCTACAAGACCAATGAAGATAAATCTACGATAAATTGCACCTCTGAGCGGCCCAATGAGGATAAATCTACGATAAATTCCACCTCTGAGCGGCCCCCAATGACTAGCCACAGAGTACCAAAAGAATACTTTGATGACCTGCTTGTGTGCTCGGCCATCATACAGGGTGACATGGTGGGCAAGAATGATGACATTCTAGGGTCTAAGGAGAGACTATCAGAGGATTTCTACCATAGCATGACAAAGGACTGTGAAGCGTACGTAGAAAACAGAGGGTTCATCACGGAGCCGCTCAGTGCGGAGGAGCGCGACTTTCCCATTGCCTACTCCATGGTGATTCATGCAGATGTCGAGATGTTTGAGAGACTCCTGCGTTCCGTTTACAACCCTCAGAATGTCTACTGCGTGCACGTGGACGAGAAGTCCGCGGAGGGATTCCAGAAAGCTGTGAGGGCAATCGTGTCCTGTTTCCCTAACGTGTTTATAGCCAGCAAGCTAGAAAGCGTTACTTACGGATCCTGGTCTCGAGTGCAAGCCGATCTAAACTGCATGAAAGACCTCGTGGCGTCCCGTGTCCAGTGGAGATATCTGCTCAACACTTGCGGGTCAGACCTCCCCATCAAGACCAATGCAGAAATGGTTCAGGCGCTGAAGCTGCTCAATGGAAAGAACAGTTTGGAGTCTGAGGACGTGCCAGAAGTCTAGAAGGCCCGCTGGCACTACCATCACAAAGTTATCTTCAAAGCTGTCACCAACACAGGAATCAGGAAGATCTGCCCACCAATACCCATGTTCTCAGGCAGCGCTTACTTTGTCGTCACTAGAGACTTTGTAAAACACGTGCTGGACAACAAAGAGATTCAGCGTTTCATGGAGTGGTCGAAGGACACATATAGTCCAGACGAACATCTGTGGGAAACTCTGAACAGGATAAGCTCTGTACCAGGGTCACTGCCTGCCCACAGTAAGTGCCACGTGTCTGACATGAATGCCATCGCTCGCCTGGTGCATTGGATTTGTCATGCTGGTGATGTAACGAAAGACGCTAAGTACCCTCCATGCACTTCGACGGTTAGAAGAGACATATGCGTATATGGGGCTGGTGAACTGCAGTGGATATTTCAACAGCATCACCTCATGGCAAACAAGTTTGATCCAGAAGTCGATGACATTGCTATTAGATGTATCGAGTCAATTTTCCGTTTGAAAGCATTCCATTACATTTAACTTTGAGTGCCAATGACGTCTTTTGACGGCCGTTTTCAGTGTGCCATCAGTGCCAATGACGTCTTTTGACGTCACCTATTTATTTTTTTTATCTCAAAGGAACTAGGAGAAAACGATTTTCAAAAAGTTAATGCTCCATCCACTTCAATGTTAAAAAATAAACAGAGAAAAAAATCTATTTTTTCCTACCATTGTAAACACTGTATTTGACATGCCACTTTCAAACATCAAACAACAAATGTCAACGAGGTCACAATGACCTCGTCGACATTTGTGAAACCACACCTGAATCACCTCAGTGATTAGCAACCATCAGGGGATCAGTCACACTGAAGACAAACACTCTGTGACCAATTGAAAAAGTAAAATGGCACTGAATGAGTTAATTTATTTAATTTATTGGCTGTGCCAACAATTAAAAACCAGAAAAGTGTGCTCCTTGGAGCACAGGTCCCCCTGCCACTTTGGAAGGCAGTCTTAGCCAAATGGAATGGGATCAGAAAAAACTGACTCATACATCTTGTACACATGACACCAAAGATAATGTGATAATGTGCAATTTCTGTGAGTTTTGGACAAAATATGTAGGAGTAGTAACAAAAAGTGTGTTTTGAAGAAAACGCACTATGGCAGAAAATGTATTTGGCCACTCCTGCAAACTTTAGAAGCCAATCTTAGTCAATCAGGATGGAATATGAAAAATCGGACTGACTGGGGGCACTGGCTGGCCTAGCGGTCCAGGGCACATAGCACATATAGCAGGGGTACTCAACAAAACTACAAATCTTGAAGGTCCACAAATAATGTTTTGAATAAGGAAAGGTCTGTTTATTTAAGTCGGTCAATCGAGCCAAGCTTATCAAATCGGATCCCCTCCCAACCAACCAACTTACTAAAACGGGGGTGCAGAGTATGAAAACATACAGGAAAACAACATTAATTTTTAACTAAAATAAATGTTAAAAAAATTAAACTAGAAAAAGTGCTCCTCGGAGCACAGGTCTCCGCCAGGTCAGGTAGGTTATTGTGGCCTCCTGGTGGCGCTATAATAGGCCAATGTGAAAAGGGTGCCATTTCTTATTAGGCCTTGCACGGCAATCGGACACTGCATTCATGGCTTGAGGCATTTTGTGGCGTTTTTTTTTTGCTAAATTAGACCTGCTGGTGGCGCTATAACAGGCCAATGTTAAAAGGGTGGCATTTGTTCCTCAACATAGTGTGAAGGTGCGTGCAAAGTTTGACCGAAATCGGACGGTGCGTTCATGATTTGCGGAATTTTGTAAAAAAAAAAGACACTACTGCAAACTTTAGACGTCAATCGTAGCCAATGAGAATGGAATATGAAAAATCAAACACATCCGTCTTGATCACATGACTATGGAGATCATGTGTACCGATTTGCGTGAAATTTGGATAAAATCGGAAGGAGTAATATGTAATGATCATGACACTGGATGAGATCGCAGCATATGAACACAGGACGTAATTATCTCATAAACCATATAAATATAATTTATGAATCAATTACAATATAATAATACATACATATAGATATATATATATATATTATTATTATTGAAGCTTACGTCACTGTAATGTAACGTGAGTTCTTGGACAGGTTTATATAAATGTCTGTTTAATCAGAGAGAGATAATCTTTAACTGGTTGGACAAAAGACACCAAACATCATTACTTTCCTTGTTACAATAAAATTGGGTTTATTCAGACTTCACCGTTACAAGTATTTATAAAGCAACGCTTGGGAAACAGAAACTTATGTTGTGTATGGAGTTAATGTGGGGAGATAAGAAAACAGGAGAGAGAAAAAGTCACAGAGAGTAAAAGAAGGAATCGCATTGGGGATGCATTATTGTAAAACCTTCTGAGCTATGCTCAACTATAACAGATATTCTCTTGTAAACACAGTAACGTCGCCTTAAGATTAATGCACAAATCAAAATGGTTCAACACACCTTTAGACCCTGGATAGGGGCCTGAGTCCGGAGACTCTGGATTTCGGGAGAAAGGTACACAGGCGCGCTTTAAAGCCCAACTTGGCACTGGTTCTAGCGAGTGGTCTCAGAGTTCGGGAATCTCAGTTTAAAGGAAATACTGAGTTGGCGTCGACGGTGGCGGAGGCCGGGTCGCCGAGTTGACCGCGGTGATGTCCTCTTGGAGAAGGGCGCACTGGTGCTCTTTCGGTGCTCGCTGCTGCGGGTAGACGAGAGTGAGGCCGTGGTAGGCCTCCGTGCTACGGGGACTTGTGTGTCCCTTGGATCGCGTCGTTGGTTGGATGGAGCCGACAGGAGGTCCCGTGTTGAAGAGCCCTAGGAAGGCTGGTTAACCCTCCTCGTCCTTGGTTGGTGATGGGAGAGCCAGGGAGATCATCCCTTGGCGGCTTTGAGCTAAGAGTGTGGTTTGTGAAGAGCCTTTATGCCCCAAAATGTCTTTGAAGTGTTTCCAAGTCCTCTCTATATGTAAATTCCTTATCTGCTGTGGGATTGCTGACTCTGAGTCACCGGGGGGGGAAGCAGACCCTTCAGTGGATTTTATGACCGAGATCAGCCATGGGCCCCTTGGTTCATGCCCAGGTCACTTCTACACACCAAGCATCTGGAAATACAGCATAGTACTACATTTTCACATTATTGTCCATTATTGTCCACATGTCTCTCCATGAGGTCACGTGTAATGTCTTCTTTGTGGTGAAAACATAATTTTCCATGCGCTCAAAAAGAGGGAGAGGGGAAATGTCTCTGTGGGTGTGTGTGTGTGTGTGTGTGTGGGGGGGGGAGTTCACAAAGGGGGCAGTGTGCCTTGTGGAGGTGACGGCCATCTGCCTGAATGATCTCCAAGGCCTGCTTTCTAGCAAGATCTGCCGTTCCTTCCTGGTTGTCATCTTTGATGTCAGGATGGGGGAGAGATAATGGGAAATTCCAAACAGCTCTTTGGTGAGCAGTCTGGATTTTATGGTTTGTCCGCAACGTCTCTCGCTGTTATCACCGTGTCGATTACAAATATAAAGAAAATTGTTTTACATAAGTCGGCCTCCTGGTGGCGCTATAAAAGGCAAATGTGAAAAATGCAGGGCAAAGTTTTTTCCTTGACCTCTAGGGAGTGTGCATACAAAGTTTTACACAGATCGGTGCAGTTATAGGTACAAACATGAATCGGCCTGTTATAGCGCCACCATGAGGCTGATTTGAAAATGTTCAAGTGCCATTTCTTCCTCGGCATAGTGGACATATGCAAGCAAAATTTCACGGAAATTGCATGCTGTGTTCATGATTTGAGGCATTTTGTTCAAAACGGAGTACTCCTGCAAACTTTGGAAGCCATTTTTAGCCAATCAGGATGGAATATGAAAAATCTGACACACTCGTTTTGTTTAATGACTATAGAGATACTGTGTACCGATTTACGGGATTTTAGGACAAAATCTGTAGGAGTACTGTCAGAAAATATGTTTTGCACAAATTGGCCTCCTGGTGGCGCTGTAAAAGGCCCATGTGAAACATTTGGGGCAGAAGTTCGGAATTGGCATCCAGGGAGTGTGTGTGCACAGTTTCGCTGCGATCAAGGCAGCGGTGGCGAAGATTAGCTGGTCACAGACGGACGGACGGACGGACGGACGGACGGACACACGGACGTATGGACGGACGGACAGGGGGTAAAACATACTCTCTCGCCATGCCAGGCGGAGACAATAAAACAAACAACAATTACATTTTTTCACACCCCCTCCAAGAATCCCCCAAAAATATATCAGGAGGGGGGGTTAAAGAACCCTTTATTTTAAAAAAAGGAGAGGGTTCTGTTGAGTACCCCTAACATATAGGCTCTAATGCCTGACGACCTTTGCTGCGTGTAACTCCCCGTATCTCTCTCCCTGTTTCTTGTCTACCTCCACTATGTACTATCCAATAAAGGCCACAAAAATATATATATATTTTTTAAATGACTGACTATGACTCTAGAGGTAATGTGTACCGATTTGCGGATGTTTGGACCAAAGTAGGAGTAATATAAAAAGAAAAGGAAATCCTGGTAATGCCGATCAGTCCAACGGTGCCGGAGATTTGCTGGTCACGGACGGACGGACTGACAGGGGCTAATACGCAGTATCGGCCAAGCCTTTGGGCTGGCGGAGACACTAAAACGCATACAAATAAAAATAAAGTCTCCGCCAGGTTCTCCGCCTGGTCTCCGCCAGGTCAGGTACGTTATTGTGGCCTCCTGGTGGCGCTGTAATAGGCCAATGTGAAAAGGGTGCCATTTATTCGTAGGCCTTTCACGGCAATCAGACACTGTATTCATGATTTGTGAATATGTGATGTAATGTAATTGTATTTCACCGTTTGTCTGTTTTCTGATGTTATTGTTTTTCTGTTTTTATGTTTTGTGTGAGGACTGCGGATGAAAATTAGCATCTTTGCTAAATCCGGTGTATTTACGTTCATGTGACGTTCATTAATATGCTCTGTCCTGTCTAAATAAACAAATAAAGTAAATAAAGTAAAGAGGCATTTTGTTCCAAAAATTGTGTTTTGCTAAATTAGACCTGGTGGTGGCATTTCTTCCTCGGCCTAGTGGGAATGTGCGTGGGAATGTGCGTGGGAAATTGCAAGCTGCGTGCATAGTTTGAGGCTTTTTGTTCAAAACGGACCAATCCTGCAAACTTTGGAAGCCAACCATAGGCAATGAGGATGGAATACGGGAAATCTGACAGATCCGTGTTGATCACATGACTATAGAGATACTGGCCCTCATTTATCAACGCAGCGTATAAACCGGCTTATATTTTTCCATATATTCGGCGTACACCAACGTCAAAGTCACATTTATCAACGGATCCTACACAGCCAATCCTGGCGTACATCAGGTCGGAGCTTTGATAAATCTCACGTCTGAAAACGAGCGTCATTTAAATAACACGCCCTTAAATATTCTCAAAACGCCCCGATTTTACGACATGAAGAAGAATCAGAATACGACCAAAGACATCAAAAGCCAATAAGAAAGAGTTTCCCCCGATCGCCTCGCCTCGCTGCCTGTCAAGTCACACACACACACACACGCACACGCCTCACCTCTCTCTCTCTCTCTCTCTCTCTCTCTCTCTCTCTCACTCACACACACACACACACACACACACACACACACGCCCAACTGTGTCTTTCATGTAATCCGTAGCGGTACAATCTTTGTCACGTAGGCTTGTAGCCTACATGAATGACATATCATGATACCAATCACATCGCCATGAATGGAATACGTTTGTATATTCATTTATTTAACCCATACCGAGCAGTGCACAAGCAGTCATGTAGGATATTCCCTGTGAGACTCGGACGGGCGGCAGTCATTCCGCGGCAGTGATTCCGCCACGTTAATAACAGATTGGAGCGTCGGGTTTATATCGTTAATCCAGCAAGGTTGTAGTCTTCAAAACTCTCTATGACATAACTCCATAACATAGGACAAGCTACTGTAAGTTTGTACACCTCACTGTCCATGAAAAGATCGTCGGGAGTCCCGAAAATGCGCTCGCAGAAGAGCTGTATATTTTGAAAATAGCAGATCTACAAGCTCACAACGAGTGGCGATGCGACCCGTTTTTGAGCTTAGATCTGCTATTTTAACATAGCCAATGCAACTGAATGACTGTTAAAGCAGTTTGTATAAATTAATTTATAAAATGTTATGTTTTCACAGGGATTATTTATTAGTGTAGATATACATTTAGGAGTGGATATATGTGTCCAGATGCCTGTCAGACAGTCAGACAATGCTTCTCCGCAGGTCTAGAATGGAATAAACGGGCGCAGCCAACGTCAACAACTGGTCTCGACCAGACCTGAGATCTCAGCGTATGGTAGGATGAAGCCCACGTCAGGATATATTGATAAATGCCGAAAGGTGCGGTGATCTCGCCCTACGCCCATTATTTGGGCTGCACCGCGTTGATAAATGAGGGCCACTGTGTACCGATTTGCATGACTTTTGGATAAAATCTGTAGGAGTAATATAAAAAAATGGGTTTTGCACAAATCGGCCTCCTGGTGCGCTATAGGCCCATGTGAAAAATTTGGGGCAGAGGTTCTGAATTGGCATCCAGGGAGTGTGTGTGCACAGTTTCGCAGCGACCGGGCCGGAGATTAGCTGGTAACACACGGACGGACGGACGGACGGACGGACGGACGGACGGACGGACGGACAGTGGGTAAAACATACTCTCTCGCCATGCCTTTCGGCATGGCGGAGACAATAATACTAATAATTGTAATAATAATGATACATACAATTTATATAGTGCTTTTCTAGGTACTCAAAGTCGCTTTACAAAGCATATAAAAACAAAAAAAAATCACACCCAGTGTGAAGTGGGCGGTGTGGTCATCACAGTGATGGAAGCTCACTTAAAAGAAAAAATGTTTTTTTTTAAGTGCATAGTCCTATTTATAGGTTATTAATGTCATCATGTGTCTCGCTAGCCAATCACAGTGCTGAATAGAGTCAGCCAATAGAGTCAGCCAATCACAGTACAGCTAGGGGTGTACTAATGAGCCAATCACAGTACAGCAAATGTGTACTAATGAGGTGTCCCAACCCCACTTATAGGGGCGGCTACACCGCCCAAAAACATTATTAGAACAAACTAGTTAAAAAGGTTAAAACTATAAAAGAAAGGGAGGGGCGGGGGTTGGGGTTTTATGTAGGGAATGCGAGTCTGAAAAGGTGGGTTTTGAGTGTTGTTTTAAACATGGTGAGGGTGGGGGCAGCTCTGATGTGAGCTGGGAAGAAGCCGAGAAGGCTCTGTCACCCAGGTTCGCCTTATTTGTCCAGAGGGTGTCCAGGAGGTTGGCATCACCCGACCTGAGGGAGCGGGAGGGGGCGTGCTGATCAAGGACATGCTGATCATCATTAGTTTGATCATCATGCGTTTGTTCCTCAGGGTCAGACAGTCAACCTCCATGATCAGGGTTTGGCTGCTCCACCACGACAGCGCGCCCGCACACACCACGCTCGCTCCAGGCTGTGTGTGTGTGTGTGTGTGTGTATGTGTGTGCGTGCGCGCGTGTTTGATTAAATATACCTCTCATTATTGGTATTGAAAGCACTTTGCAAGAGAAGTGATATTTCAACAAACTCATTTACAACGTAAATAATGGTACAGGCTGTAAATTACTGTTCATGAATGGTGAATTGATTTCAATTATAAAGAGTGTTCTGTAACTCTTATCATACTTTTTTACTGTATCTTGGGTTGATTATTAGCACTGCATCAAATATCTCAAATCAAAAATCTTGACTAATTCTAATTATAGAGAGAGAACTTTGTTAGTGCTCGCCAGTCACACACTGGGATTATCAACTCATACAGTACACCAGTGCCGTATAGCGGTAGTTTAAACCATTTCTCAAATATTATTAAATGTATTTAAAACTAGTTGTAAAAAAGAAAAGTCTGAGTCTGTATAGATGGGTTTCCATGAGACGTCATCACAGAGCAGAATGCGCAATCTGCGCATGCCTGGGGTAGAACGAACCCGGAAGTGGCCTTCACTCTGTTGTTGTGTTTGGGAGTTAGATAGGCATAATGCTGCTATTATAGGCATAATAGGCATAATGCTGCTATTGTATACAAATAAAAGACGAACAGATCCAACTTCCGACAAATCAAATTTGTATTGAGTAAACAAGATATTACAAACTGCATAATTTAATCTTTCATTAAACCCGGTGAAGACCATTTATTTTATGAATGTAGATTTGACCAGAGCTGCTGCGGGTAATAGCGCCCTCTATAGGCTCATCCCTCCACTGCGCGCGCATATCCTCTCATGTTTACAAACAGGAAACCCATCTATACACTTTCCAAATATCAACGTCCTCCACTGTCATGCCCAGATATGGATATCTACATCGTTGGTTCTCAAAGTGGGTTCCGGGGACCCCCAGGGGTCCTTTGGGGGGGGGTTCCAGGGGGTCCCCAGCAATTGTTTTAAATATAGCATCACATCTTTTTAACCTTTAACCTTTTATACTTTGGGCTATTCAAAAATAGCAGATATACAAGCTCATAGCGCGGCACCGAGTGCCACGCTATGAGCTTGTAGATCTGCTATTTATGAAAAATCTTGAACATTTTTGCAAACCTTTGAATATATATATATATATTTCTTAAAGCGATCATTTGTAACTCAAATCTTTGCTTCTGGGGGGTCCCTGGAACAACATATTTTGAGATGGGGGGTTGGCGGCCAAATACATATCTTTTTGGGGGTCCTTGACGTGAAAACGTTTGAGAACCACTGATCTACACCGCGCCCTAACTGTACATCGGTATAAGACCTGACATTCCGATGTCAAAAGCAGTGGTGTAAAGTAACTAAGTACATTTACTCAAGTACTGTACTTAAGTACAATTTTGAGGTACTTTTTACATTACTGGAGTATTTACAATTGTCTATACTTTTACTTCTACTCTCAGAGGCAAATATTGTACTTTTACTCCACTACAATTATTTGAAAACTTTAGTTACTAGTCACTTTGCAAATATAAATGATTACATTATAAAACATACATTAACCACTTTAGCTCTATGTTATACTTAGGCTATTTGAAAATAGCAGCTCTACAAGCTCACAACGCGTCGCGATGCGACGCGTTGTGAGCTTGTAGAGCTGCTATTTTCAAACATTCTAGTACTTTTTCTTTTGGTACTTTAAGTACATTTTGATACCAATACTTTTGTACTTTTACTCAAGTAAATTTTGAATTCCGGACTTTTACTTGTAACGGAGTACTTCTACATTGCAGTATTGATACTTTTACTTAAGTAAAACATTTGGGTACTTTTTCCACCACTGGTCAAAAGGCAACAAAGAACCGCCCCGTGGGACACGTTGCATGGAGGACGCCCTCCGAGCGTAAGAGGGAGAAGTATACGAAGGTCATCTAACAACACAGAAGGCTGCAGAGAAAGCCCTCTAGGTAGGTTCTGGATTAAGCCATTAACACCGGGAATGCATCTGTGTCATTTTTTTATTAAGATGTCTTTGGGCTATTCAAAAATAGCAGATCTACAAGCTCATAGTGCGGTCCGCGCTATGAGCTTGTAGATCTGCTATCTTAGAAAAAAAATGGTTTTTTTTTAGCAAATCTTTGAATATATATATATTTTTAAAGCGTTTATTTTTTTACTCAAATCTTTGCTTTTGGGGGTCCCTGGAACACAATATTTTAAGATGGGGGTGCGAGGGCAAATACATATAATTTTGGGTGGTCCTTGACATGAAAAAGAGGTTATAGCAACATACTTTTTTTTTTAGTGTTAGAATTTAGAAGACATTTGTAGAATCCCCCAGAAGCAAAGATGTGTTACAAATGTTCACTTAAAAAAATATATATATATATATATATATATATATGTATATATATATATTCAAAGATTTGCACACATTTTCACGATAAAAAAAAAAAAATAGCAGATCTACAAGCTCGTAGCGCTACGAGCTTGTAGATCTGCTATTTTTTGAATAGCCAAAGAAATAAAAAAAATGACACACAGATGTGTTCCCGGATTGAAAGGGTTAAGAGAGCAGATTAGTGGGCGGGGGGGGGAGAGTGCTGCGAGGGCACGAGCTGCTGAGCCTTGATCAACCTCGGCCACGGGTCACGTGAGTTGAGTTTGCCGTGCGATGTTCCAAAGACCACGAAACTACCCAGTGACCTCAAGTAGCATCACTGATGATGATGGTGCCCTACGGTATAGCATTGCATCAGAAGATGTTTCATTTCATCGAAGATTAGAAGGCAAAGTTTGCAAGACTTAGGTTATAGCGGGACTAGCCATTAGCAGAGGATTAGCACATATTCGCCCATTGGCTGAAGTCCAACCAACTCTTCTCTGCCGAAGATAACACTCTGAGGCAAAGATAACCTTCTCGGGTGAAGATAGCACGCACGCACGCACGCACGCACGCACGCGCGCGCGCGCACACACACACACACACACACACGCAGCGCTGTCCTTCACATCACAGATATTGCAACAGTCTATAAACAGAATCTCTGGACTGCATCACCTTTCTTCACGAACAAGCATCGATTAATAGGGTTCTAAACCAACACCTTGAAGCAGGGTGTTGAACTCTCGAACTTTTCCATACCAATGAGGGCCCCCAGATAGCCTATAGCCTCTGGGCTGTGGCCCCACTACTTTGAAATTGCTTAAAAAGAAGAAAATAGTGATGTTAAAGAGATAGTTCACCCATGGATATTTGTTTTTTTTTCTAAAAGCCAATAATTTAATGACCGACAGCGGTTCTAGTAGGAGACACAGAGAGTCTCCTTTTTTGTCTCCTACCGGTCCGCTGGTCATCAAATTATTGGCTTAGGAATGCGACAAAAACTAAAAAAATTGTCCATGGGGTGACTATATAAAGTAATTTTTTGGGTGAACTATCCTTTAGAACATCATGCCATCGCTGATTGGCTGAGACGCGCACAGCCTCATTTTCACTATGAAATGCGTCACAATATGCTCTCGAAAAACAACAACAAACCACCTGATCTTTAAACTGAGAAATTCTTCCCATTTGCATCTGTGTGTCCTGTTGTACAGGCTGTGTTCGCATGCATAACATCACTATCACATCTTTGTCGAAATATGATGTAAAGTTGTGTCAGTATTGTGAAGTAGTTTGTGCTTGAAAAAGAAATTGATGCCGTTTTACTGGTGGGCATTCTCGGCAGGACTCGGGGTAATCAACTCTTTCACATACTACCATAAAGAGATGAATGAAATGAAAAGGAATACGTCACACTCTGTCCCTAGTATTTGCCGAAAACACTGGAATCAAAACTCAGTCCTTTGATGCGTTTTATTCACCTTTTTGGTGTTTAAACCAAAATAAAGCACAAAATAATATTTACATAACACTGGCCAGATTGGCGTTAGGTCTGCTCTTAGCCCTAGAATGTCTGTGATCTTACATACATTTCAAGTATTCCAAATACACAGTCATAGATCTCTCTCGGTCCCCCACTGTGTAGTGCCCATCTGCGCGGCCATAAAAGTGCTCTAAACTCCGTCTGTACTCACCCGATAATTAATTCCTAAGACGTGGAGTCATATTTTGTCCTCTAGTTTCATATCCATGTGAAAGTTCTGCCAGAAAACGTGTGTTTAGTCAAATATCTCCACTTATTCACGAGCTGCACACGGACGAGTTCTGTGCGACGCGAGGGGCCAGGAATGATTGCAGCACTGAATATACGTAACTTCCTTAAGGACGCACAAATGTTTGGGACACACAATTGGCAGGTGATGATTCATTACCCCGCACCAATCACAAGCACCTGTCAATTGTGTGTCCCAAACATTTGTGCGTCCTTAAGGAAGTTACGTATATTCAGTGCTGCAATCATTCCTGGCCCCTCGCGTCGCACAGAACTCGTCCGTGTGCAGCTCGTGAATAAGTGGAGATATTTGACTAAACACACGTTTTCTGGCAGAACTTTCACATGGATATGAAACTAGAGGACAAAATATGACTCCACGTCTTAGGAATTAATTATCGGGTGAGTACAGACGGAGTTTAGAGCACTTTTATGGCCGCGCAGATGGGCACTACACAGTGGGGGACCGAGAGAGATCTATGACTGTGTATTTGGAATACTTGAAATGTATGTAAGATCACAGACATTCTAGGGCTAGGTCTGCTCTGTACTGCAGCCCTTCACTGACAGTGGCAGGTACCCTTTCTTTTTATGGCTAAGCCCCTCCCACTGGACCATACCATTCTTAAAGTGACTCCTCAATTTACACCCAAACCAGTTATGTCAAAAGACATTACAATTCACATTTAACACATTTAAAGTGTCATCACATTACAAAGGGTTCCCACACTAATAATCATTCTTAATAATAATAATAATTAGTCTACCCCATAATTTACTCAAACCCTTTACTCAAACCCACAGTTGGTATGGTTCAGCATGGATGTTCTGAGCATGCTCAATACAAACAGACAGGCACTATATAAGGCAGCCTGAAGCTACACTCTGGTCCTTCGTCACTGCCCAGAACCAGGAAGCACTGTGGTAAGAGACACAAACAAGAGTCAAACATTTGCCAAAAACATCCCCTGCAACTAAAACGATAAAGAACAATTTAAAACATTTAACCTTGTGTTGTGTGAAATAATTTATGTTCTATGTTGAGGGAACAATAATACAGGAAACTTACTAGAGGCTGTTAAATGGAGTTTAGTGTGTGCACCCACCAAACTATCCTAGCATGCTACCTGGCTACTGTGTATAATATACACAATAGCCAGGTGGCATGCTAGGATAGTTTGCTATACACCATATTATGGTGTATGGTGTAGTGTGTTGATGTTATAGTTTGCAATACACCATATTATGGTGTAGTGTGTTGATGTTATGAAGTGTCAGTGGCAGGGTGAACTGCCACAGAACAATAGAAGTAAACAAATACAATGTTTGGTTTTGCAGCACCAATTGCCACGGTGGGCATAAGTCTTGTCCACCATGGCGGTCGGGAGCCAACAGTCTAGCACGACTCGTAATATTTCCTCCAGCTTTGACAGCCCAACCTCTATAATTAATTAGGAAGACATGTGCCATGTTCATCAGCTCCTCTCAGTCTCAAGGTGCCCTGGAGGCAGATGCCCTTAAGTCTCAAGTGTTGGAATAACACTGCTTAGTGACGGTGCTGTGTACTACAGTGAAACTGGTGTCTCAGTCATGTGATGCATACCCTATGCTCTGTAAGTGATCTGTGGCAACAATGTGATTAATGAAAGGCTAATTTCGTCTTGTTTTCTTCGACAGGATGGGTCTTCCAGCGTGGCGACAGGTGCCCACAAGTTAAGAGCCTCCATTGACTTGTTGGACGGTTACTAAAGAATCTAATGAGTTGTGACCGGTGCAATCTGGCTTTGGATTGTAACGAGAAGGGGAAATCACACACAGTTAACAGCACAGAGGTAAGAAAAGGGCTTTTAATTCAACTAAATATATTCATCAATGTACTGTATAGTCGTACGGTGGTTCTCAACCTTTTCAGGCCACGACCCCCCACCATAATCATATTTGAACTGGGGACCCCCCCCCCCCACCCTGACAAGCACTTGGAATTGTTTGAGTTGAGGCATTACTTTCAGTTTGACTCGGTTCCCTCAGTATGTATGATGAATGAGTGAGAGGAGGGAATGAAAATAATATAGATATACTCTATATATATTTTTTTATGGTTAAGACAACAGAAGGTCTGCCACAAAAGTCCACTCAGTTGGTAGAAAAGCAACACGGAGCAGAATAAGCACAGTGTGTTGGTCCTTCACATGCCTATAATCAGTGGTGTAAAGCAACTACGTACATTTACTCGAATACTGTACTTAAGTACAATTTTGACGTATTTTTACTTTACTGGAGCATTTCCAGTTTTCAGTACTTTTACTTCTACTCCACTACATCTCAGAGGCAAATATTGTATTTTTACTCCACTACAATTATTTGACCACTTTAGTTACTTTGCAGATATAAATGATGATATTATGAAACGTACATTAACCACTTCAGCCCTGCATGTTTTATACATAGGCTATTTGAAAATAGCCGATCTACAAGCTCACGGCGCGTCGCAATGTGACTCGTTGTGAGCTTGTAGATCTGCTATTTTCAAACATGTTAGTACTTTTACTGTTGGTACTTTAAGTGTATTTTGATGCCAATGCTTTTGTACTTTTACTCAAGTAACATTTTGAACACAGGCCTTTTACTTGTAACAGAGTATTGTTACATTGCAGTATTGATACTTTTACTTACGTAAAACATGCAAGTACTTTTTTCCACCACTGCCTATAATGAGCACTGATGGACATCTCAGTGACAGACTCACACCATGTCCTGTGTCTTAACTATTGCATCATGTGAGCCTGAAGACATCAGGCTCGATGTGGAAAAGAGGCCTAGAGAAACCGTTATAGTTATTATGCCAATCCAATACATAATTGATCAACCTTGTCCTTGAATTATTCATTCTGATCAATGCATGAATATTGTATCGTCCAACATTAATAATGAATCGTCATCAAATTCAAATGTGTGTGTGGTGTTGGACATTGTTAGTGCTCGGCTGTGACTAATTGCATATTGACAGTGGTGGAGGAAGTACTCACATTGTGTACTTAAGTAAAAGTACAGATACCACAGTGTAGAATGACTTAAGTTCAAAAGTATTCACATTAAAATATACTTGAGTACTGAAAGTAAAAGTACTCGTTATGCAGAATGTCCCATTTCACAAGTTTGCAAATGTATTAATGCTTTGAAAATTGCAGATCTACAAGCTCACAACGCTGTGAGCTTGTAGAAGTATACATAGGGCTGAAGTGATTAATGTTTATTTTTGCAATGATAATCAAAATCTACAAAGTAACTAAAGTTTAAAAATAATTGTAGTGGAGTAAAAAGTACAATATTTGTAGTGTATTGAGTAGAAGTAAAGGTTCTGAACATTTGCCATACAGGAAAGCAAAAATACCTCAAAAATACCTCAAAATGTTACAGTATTTGAGTTACTTTCCACCACTGCATATTGACAAAGGGTTGATCCTGTGTGACTTGTGAATGCGACGGGATGGGTGATTTCTGATCTGTTAACTACATTGTTTTCTCACTCAACAGTAAACAAACCAACATACAGTGTAAGCTTACAGGGTATCTGCACATTTTCTGAAGTTACAATTCAATGGCTTTTAAGACCTTTTTAATACCAAATTGTCAAATATTATGTAAGAAAGAGGCAAACACTGTGAAAATGGCCGAACCACAAGCTCACAGTTGTAGATCGGCTATTTTCACAATATTTGTCTGTGGAACCGAGTCAAACTAAATGTCATTCCAAGTGCTTGTCAGGGTGGGGGGTCCCCCGTTTAAAGATGATTATTTTAGTGGGTTGCAGCACTGAAAAATGTGGGAGCCCATGGTCTATAGCACTTTTTTATTCTGGGGAAAGAAACAAAGAAGACAAAAAAAGGAGGTTGGGGATGAAGGGAGGCTTCACGCAATTGACATAAACGGACTTCAATATAAGTACTGCATATTGATAACAGTATCTAGTTTTAAACTAGAAGGTGTAGATATGAAATTAATTAAGATGGAGCAACTGCATGGCATATTTCTCGCCTGAACGCATCGCACCTGTTATAGACAAGCTGCCAGACGAACGCCCGACTGTCTGTTTTTATCCTCTCCGGCTGTCACCTCTCTCTTGGCGGGCAACCGACGCCGGCTTGTTCCGTCTGAAGGAGTGGGCGAAAATATTAATACATATGCCTTTATGAAAAATATAACTCCATGATGAATATAGCGAATATGATGTAAGTATATTAGGTGATAACAGGTTTGATATGCTGTTTGGCAGTAGAGGTAGTCGGGTGGTGTTGGTGCCTCCGTGACCGACAGCAGGCCGACAGAGAGGCCATCATATAGAGGTATGTGGTCGTCCATTGGTTTGATTGAATACGTTACTAGCAGTTTGCAAAAAAAAAGCACAGGAAAGTACAGTTCAATACAAGGTCTGCTAAGAGGATTTGAAACCCAAGAAAGCCTATGGCTTGTTTCCATTGGGGTCCTAAGGTCATCTCACATACTGTAACTCCTTTATTTTTTTTAAAGACCAGCCTAAGGGTGCAGTCACACGGAACTTTTATTCTGCCTATGTGGCAGATTCTGCCAATGCTTTTCAATGGGAACGGAGCATTTTGTTGCCATTCGCGCATTTCTGCAACAAAAAGAACCAAAACGCTCATTTCCCATTGAAAAGCATTGGCTGTGTAATAGATATTTGAGAATGCCAATCTGTTCTAAATCATTTATTTATGTATCTACTTGTATTTGGAGGGTTGGCTTCACGGCAGGGGTCTTTTCACAGCTCCTGTTGTTGTACGTTCAACAACTGTTCCAAGGGCTGTTCCAAGGGCTATTTCTGCTGCACTATTCTTTTTTGGCTGGTTCAGCAATACAATGTTTTCATACATGGACGTCCTCCAACTTAAACAGTCAGCATTACTATATATTGTACTGTCACTTTGTTTAGCACATATCCTTCTATAGCAGTGGTTCTCAACCAGTGGTCCGGGGACCACCAGTGGTCCTTGAGGGGGTTCCAGGTGGTCCCCGGCTAAATGATGGAGAGTTGGTGACCAAATGGACCCTTGTTAGATCTTTAACTCTGGAGAGCGTAAAATGAAACCAAATGGACCCGTAAGGTTCCATTTTACTTAATTATTGTTAAATATCTGTATTACTTATTTACAAGAAGACTACACAATTAGAGAATGTAGAAGAATTGTTATTTTTGATCAATGTTTGCCTGTTGTCTCTCCTATGGGACCACATCATTTTTTGGGTCCTGAGAGGCTAAATCTCGAAATGCCGAAAAAAATATGGACCCTACTAATGTTCTCCATTTTTCAAAAAGAAAGCAGATCCACAAGCTCAGAGTGCAACACTCGGTGCCGCGCTATGAGCTTGTATATCTGCTATTTTCGAATAGCCAAAGAAATCTAAAATGACAGATGCGTTCCCGGATTGAATGGGGTTAATAAGGAGAGAGACATACAGAGCAACGTGTTTGGTTTGGTATATTAGGCCTATATGCAGGACTGGCACTGGGCCCGGGCTCATTCTCTTCCTCCAGTATGGAACAAATCTTTTTCATCTCTTCAACACAGTCAAAAAGAAAAAAATGCAATTCCATTAGTGTGTGTGTGTGTGTCCCTATAAACCTGAACCAGAAAAAAAAATAGATTTGATTCTGTATATTGTGCAAAGCAAAGTCGTTATATTGTCGATACCGCGCCCGTTGGTATAGTTAAACGCTTTCGGAGTTAGTTTCGCTTGAATGGATAGTTGATTACCTCTCTTCTATTCCCTCTTAAATGTGCTGTAAGCAGGCCATGACTGGCCAAGCTTGCACTGCAAAAATACCACAATCCTGCACATAAGATTAAAAAACTCACACATACAAACAGACATGCTTATCCCATTATGACCTGGAACGCCACTTTAGATTTCTTTGGCTATTAAAAAATAGCAGATATAGATCTGCTATTTTCTTTAGTTAGATCTGTTTTTTTTTGTTTTTTTTTATCTTGAAACATCATTTTTTCTTCAAAAAACTGTTAGGATTTTGATTTTTTTAAAGAATCCCCTCAGGTATTAATGGGTTATTATACACAAGCACAGCATGTGCACAGACACACACACAGACACACAGACAGACAGACAGACAGACACACACACACAGAGAGAGAGAGACCTCTTGCTGGTATACACCTGTGTACACCTGTTCCATCAGGCCTTGCTTCATGCGTGTCATGCGATCACTCCAGCGGTTTGATTTATATTCATGAAGTGGGAGAGAGGAGTCTGACCTCACTGGCAGTGATCACATGGCACTGAATGCCAATGAGACAGTAAAAAATGTGATAATGGACTAAAGTGCCGTGGCATCGGCGCGCCGCTTCAATAGTTCAACAACACAAATCATGTTGAGAGCTTTGTGGAGATTAAAAAGTTTGAATGGAACTTGAGAAATATGCAACCCGGGGGGAACTTTCAACAATTCATTGTGTGTTGTGGGTTGATTAATTGTCATGACATAGACACATTCCACCGTGGCATGTACTGTACCTTCGTATAGTGGTTCACAAACATTTTAGCTCAAGAAAGACCCAAAAGAAAAAATTGACATTTGCCCGAGACCGAAGCTAGTCAAAATATGCCGCGTTGTGAGCTTGTAGATCTCTAAAAAGATTATCTAATTATTTAGTATTGACACCTTTTCGATATTCCAAACGAATAAGGAGATAACAATTTCCAAAGATTTGCTGCTCCATCCACTTCAATGTTAAAATTGAAACGGACAAACAATTCACAATGTTTTTTGGTTTGAAACTACTGGTTTTGAGCTATTTTCAAACATCAAACAACACATGACAACAAGGTCAAATTGACCTCGTTGACATTTGTGAAACCACACCTGAATCTCATCTGTGATTAGAAATTTTCTGGGGATCAATCATACTTGAGAAAAATATTTTGTGGCTATGCGAAAAGGTACCAAAATCGGTCAAAACCCTGGCAGAGGCTACAGACTGTTCTGAAAAAACTCTGGCAGGGTAAGAGTTAAAGTACCAAAAGTAAAAGTACTAAAATGTTTGAAAATAGCAGGTCTACAAGCTCACAACGCGTCGCACCGCGACACGTTGTGAGCTTGTAGATCTGCTATTTTCAAATAGCCTATAGAAAGTGGTTAATGTATGTTTTATAATGTAATCATTTATATCTGCAAAGTAACTAATTACTAAAGTTTTCAAATAATTGTAGTGGAGTAAAATTACTATATTTGCCTCAGAGATATAGTGGAGTAGAAGTAGAAGTATTACATTGGAAATACTCCAGTAAAGTAAAAGTACCTCAAAATTGTACTTAAGTACAGTACTTGAGTACATGTACTTAGTTACTTTACACCACTGCATGTGATTCAGTACAGCAGGATGTGTTGTACCAGCCATTGTGTGGAGCACTACAGAGATACCGAAAAAAAACGTTCGTTTGGAAATTGTAATCATCTAAACATCTCGTCCGCAGCGAGCGCCGCACAATGTCACGACATCACACCGACATCAAACGGCACTCTTCCTCAAGAGCTCGTTGGGCGGGGGGGAGGTGTGTTTGAACGCCAGTGGAAAAAGTAAACAAACGGCAGGCGGAAGGGGGGGGAATGGTGATGATAACGAAGCTGAAATAACCGGAAAGAATAAATGCCAGATGTCTGTGCCTTATCGGCAATACAATAATGAAGGACCAGACACCTCAATCAGCCACATCATAATATTTTTGCAACAGGAGTCATTTCACGACTCCGCACAGCTAGGGCCGCTGCCAAGGGTTTTTAACCATAGGCAATCTATTTCATTGTACTCTCTGCAAGGTGCCAGAAGTTAGAATCAGCCCAGATTTCGAACCTCCTGTAATTGTGGGGCCCGACAGTAATGTTTTTTTTTCTTAGATTTTTATTGTACGCGATAACCTTGAAATTTACTAGTCTGTGGAATATCGATCAAACCACAACGTGCTCTCTCTCTCTCTCTCTGCGTTCCACTGATTAGTTTATTTGTTAAATACTTTTCACTGTTTATCAGCAGCTGGCTGCTAGGAGAACATTTAAATGACTTTGTAGAAACACAATTCCCTCGCCCTGGCACCATAATGTGCTGTGTGCGCGTGCGGGTGTGTGTTTATTTTTGAACCAGGACGGCCGTAGCTTTAGTGGTGGAGATAGGCCCGTCTGGTAATCAGAAAGGTCACCGGTTCAGCTCCCGGCCCGCCCCACTAATACATGTCGACGTGTCCCTGAGCAACACACTTACTTAACCCCTAACCTCATCATCAGCTAAAACCTGTATTTCCCCTGCGAGAATGACAAAAGTCTCCCGTTCCCCCATGTTCTCCACGTGGACTAGACCACTGGTCCTCAACACGGGGGTCCACGTGTTTGACACAGGGGCGATAGAAAGTTAACAGGGAAGGCGATGTGTAGGCTACTATACCTTCCACTCAGTGGTTCACAAAGTGGGGTCCTGGAACCCCCAGGGAGCCATGAGGTGGTCCCAGGGCGGTTCCCCAGTTAAATGACCAATTCATAACCAATGTCAGGAAGAAAGGAAAATAATAAGAAAATTATAAACGTTCTGATTACCCCTAGGAGAACACCAAAGTACCCCCTTAAGGCTACTAGTACCCCCATTGGAGAAACACTGGCCTAATGCAATTAAAACGGTTTGATAATCACTAGGACTAGACTGTGCAAAAACATCCAACATGCTTAGTGACCGATAACATACGATCAGGAGGTGGAGAAACCACAACGGCAGCAGTTAAAAATGCTGTGTTGTCCCGAGTAATTTCCAAGCCTAATGAATGTATTTATTTAGTACAAGGTGGAAACGTACGAGCTCTTTTACTATGCGCTGAATCGGCGTAGTTGAAGAGCAATAAATGAGGAGACACGACCGAGGAGGCAGCGTTAAGGTTTATTTACGGGCGAGCCCCATGTGGTGCTGATGATAGTGGTACACCAGTAACACGGGCCACTTGGGAGATAGCTTATTTTGAAACCCCCCCCCGTCCTCCCGTCCGCCCCCCCAATAACCACAGCTCCTCGGAAGGCCTTAAACGCCACATTGCGTTGGGGGAGCACGGAGAACGCACGCCATGGCAAAGAGCTAACGACCCTGTAAACAATTGAATACACACTGCATAGCCAGCATATCACCCCCCCCCCCCCCAAAATGTCATCAGAGAGTGAGAGAGAGAGAGAGCTAATGCATGTCTAATGGATTCCACTACCTCCTAATTTGCTTTCTCCATCAGTCAGTCAGTCAGTCAGTCAGTCAGTCAGTAGTGGTGTAAAGTAACTAAGGACAGTACATGTACTCAAGTACTGTACTTAAGTACAATTGTGAGGTATTTTTTTATTTCTTCAGTATTTACAATGTTTTACAAATGAACCTTGTAGATCTGCTATTTTTGAATAGCCAAAGTATAAAACATAATGGTCAAATCTAAAATGACACAGATGCGTTCACGGATTGAATGGGTTAATAATACAGTTTTGCCTAGCGGTGTTCCAAAAGTGTTTTGAAAGCACCGTTTAACTGTATGCATGTATGTATAATAATTATCGTTTTAGTAGTAGCTCTGCAAGAGGGTTATATGACTTTGTTTTGTTCATCTATTCTACACAGTATAAGTTGTCGTTTTCATGGTCACATCTTTTACATGACCACTCCACTGGGGAACGAAAAAAAAAGAAGGGCTCAGCCCTTTGGACGGCAATAGCAATTTAAGACGGGAAATTGAAAAACACGGTCAAGACAAATGCCAATATTCTCGGTGAGCTGATAAACATGGCATTCCCGTTCTTCTCGTTGTGATCAATGGCGTGTCGATACAACAGGCCAACGGGCTCCACTGAGCAACGCATTTCACCACCCCTCTCTCTCTCTCTCTCTCTCTCTCTCTCTCTCTCTCTCTCTCTCTCTCTCTCTCTCCCCACAGTGGTGGAAAAAGTACTCAGATGTTTTACTTAAGTAAAAGTAGTACTACCACAATGTAGAAATACTCTGTTACAAGTAAAAGGTCTGTGTTCAAAATGTTACTCGAATAAAAGTACAAAAGTATTGGCATCAAAATATACTTAAAGTACCAAAAGTAAAAGTACTAGGATGTTTGAAAATAGCCGATCTACAAGCGCACAACGCGTCGCATCTGTGAGCTTGTAGATTGGCTATTTTCAAATAGCCTGTGTATAAAATAGGACTAAAGTGGTTAATGTATGTTTCATAATATCATAATTTATATCTGAAAAGTAACTAGTAACTAAAGTTTTCAAATAGTTGTAGCGGAGTAAAAGTACAATAGTTGCCTCTGAGATGTAGTGGAGTAGACGTAAAAGTGCGGGAAATACATCTGGCTTCTTAACCCATTCAAACCCGGGAACGCATCTGTGTAACGACTTTATCCATATTTTACACTTTAGGCTATTCAAAAATAGCAGATATACAAGCTCATGAAATTGGAAATACTCAAGTAAAGTACAAATACCTCAAAATTGAAGTACAGCACTTAAGTAAATGTACTTTACTTTACACCACTGTGTTCTCCCTCTCTCTCGCTCTCTCTCTCTCTCTCTCTCTCTCTCTCTCTCTCTCTCACACGCGCCACAAGCCCCATGTTTCATCGCATACGGACGTCTCTCGCATTTCCCCCGTTTGCAAATCAGTGTTACACTTTTCCGCAGAAGGGACAACGGCACACATAATCTTTAATCCGCATTATAAGCTTGTGCCTCCTGTTGTGTGATGTGACTAGAAGTATAAGCCATGATCACAATACACAAAGACATACTTTGGAAGGGAAGTTAACGCACGTACAACACGTTCCCTCCCTTTGTGCCTCGAAGCCCATGACAATGTACGTGTGTTTTTTTCCCTCCAAATGATGCCGCATATCTGGCTTCTTAAGCAAACCGTGGAAGCGACATTCACACGTGCAGAAACACACACACACACACACACACACACACACACACACACACACACACACACACACACACACACACACACACACACACACACACACACAGACACATGCAGATGGGAGCATGTTGTATAGGCATACACAAGCTTTCAACACTTACATACCAATGGACTGTACTTTTTTTTTTTTTTTTTTTTTTTTTACAGAGAGAGAGTTTTATTGACATATAGTTCAAACTCAGGACAGATTCTGGTGCACTGGTCAAAGTTAAATTTGTCCCCCCCACCCCCCAAAAAAAAATCCAATGGCATTTGGAAATACATCCCCCCCTTTTTGTATTGCTCCCTTCTGTAAAGTTATTTTTTTTTCTATACTTTTTTTGGGTGTTTTTATTCCCCTTCTCACCCTTCCCAAGGTCTGTCCACCCGTAGGCACAGAATAGTAAAAGTATTGATAATTTTGGCAATAATATCCACAGTACCCTTAAGTCAGAGACATTGAAAAATGACATTTGAAAAGAAAACAACATACTGACAGACATTTTAGAACAAATACAAAACATAACAAAAACAAACCTTGGCTACATTTTACATGAATAAAAAGAAACAAAAGAAATTAAGATAGACATAGACATGGTCAGGCTTTCTGAGAGGCTTTTTATGTGTTTCTCTTTGGATTTTGTTTTCCTTTTTGTCCTCCTCTACCCCTTTTCTAACAACTATTGGCACCTGTTGCTAGGCAGAAAAACAAAACAGGTCTCCCTCCGCCAGGAGCCCGGTCCCCGCCGGCCCGGTGCAGGGAGATCACCCATACAGCGCTCAGGGAGCCCCCCCCCTTTCATTAAATAAAAACAGGTAGACCAGGGTTTTCTACAAATGTCTTCTAAATTCTCAAACTGTTTCGTGGCAAGGACCCACCAAAATTATATGTATTTGGCTGCGGACCCCCCATCTAATTTTTTTTGTGCCAGGGACCCCCCCCCCCCCCCAGAAGAGAGGGTTTGTGTAAAAAAAAAAAAATCAAGATTTTTCACTTTTTTTTCTAAAATAGCAGATGTACAAGCTGCAGCACGGCACGAAGTGACGCGCTGTGAGCTTGTAGAGCTGCTATTTTTGTAGATCTGTAGATCTCCTTTTTTTGTAAATTTTTGTCACAGATGGCTCCACCATTTGGACTGGGCTCCATTGTCAGCTTCGTGTTGGTCTCTATTGAATGGCTGGTCAGCCATCTTGGCACAGAGGACTGCAGATATCTGAAATAACAAGGACACTTTGCTTCTCTCTTAGAGGTAGTTGATGTCTGACGGAGAATGAACTGTTGGATTTCATTTCATTTATACTCTTGGCTGTGGTGCTACTATCATTTGGGTGATGTCAGTCATATCCATATATGGAGCCCCGATGTCAGTAATGCCCAAACATAGGGTTTGTGAGGTCAGGCTGACACTTGTGTGCTTTCGGTTAGCTCCATATATGGGGCTCTAGGAGGGGGTCTCTGATGGCAGCGCTTGGTATGTCAGTTATCTCCATATATAGAGTTCCAGGAGAGATTCTATGATTTCAGACTTGGGTAGGTCAGTTATCTCCAAATATGGGGATATCGGGATTGAATACGCCATTTATGTCCCTATATGGGGTGCCGGACCACCATCGACCCCTAGGAGCCAGCTTCACACGATACACCACCTCCCCCACTCTCTTGACCACATAGCAGGGCCCAATCCGTGCACTGTCCAACTTGGGGCAGCGGCCCTTCACTCTCTTGGGCCCATTCACCCAGACCAAGTCCCCAGACTGGAAGTCCTGACCTTTGACGAATGCGTCATCATGGCCGCGCTTCTGACGGGCTCCCGCCTGTTCTGCCTGCTGCCTGGCAAAGCTGTGGGCCTGTTCCGTCTGGTCCTGTAACTTTCTGGCATATTCCGGCCCAGCCAAATGGCTGCCGTCCATAGGCCAGGTCAGGTGGCGTCCTCAGCTCCCTGCCCAACATCAACAAGGCAGGAGTACAACCAGTGGACTCTTGGACAGCACTTCGACACGCCATGAGGATAAGCGGTATCTGCAAGTACCAATCACTCTGATCAGTGGTGAGAGTCAATGGGCATTTAGGGTCCGCATGAAACGCTTCAAGAGGCCATCGACCTGTGGATGAAGTGGAGTGGTCCTAGTCAGATCTCCCCACCCTCTCTCTCTCACTGGTAACAAGGCCTGACAGACAACCTCGCCAGCTTGTAGGTTTTCCGCCTCACGTTGTTCAGCTTGGTCACAGTGGCCACAGCCTGGGGCACACGGTCGGCGTGAGAGACGTGTCTGCATTCGCGTGGCTCACACCCGCTCTGTGCTGTATGGTGAACTGAAAGGCCTGTAGCTGCTCCATCCATCTGGCAGCTTGTCGAAGGTGCGACTGTGATAGGCAATAACACGTTCCCCCTCCGGCGTCAGCTGAGAGAGCGCAGCACCAAGGCCTGTGTTGCTAGCATCTGTGTCAAGGACAAAGGGAAGCTCTGGGTTGGGTGCAACCGGGTCCTTACATAAGGCCTGTTTCAGCCTCTGGAGGGCTGCCCCCTGGTCCAGCCCCCACGCATAAGATGTGTCTTTATACAGCAACTGGAACTTAGGCGCAGCCACAGAAGAGAACCCAACCACAAAACGTCTATAGTAGGACTATAGTAGGTCTATAGTGGGGGCAGGCCAATCTCGGACAGCTGCTACCTTGTCTGGCTCCGTCATGATGCCAGCTCCACTGACTCTTTTTTTTTTATGTATCTGTTTATTGGGTTTTTTGCAGGTTATTTTTCCTCCCATATGAGGACAACATTCGTAGAATCAAAATGCAAGCATGTATATTGTACATAGGTACCCCACATTTCCCTCCCGCCCACCCACTCACCCTCCCACCCACCCACTCTTCCCGGTTACTGAGACAGTGCTACAATCAAAAAGAAAAAAGCCAAAACGAAAATAAAAACTCAAGAAAAAAAAAACATTAAAAAACAGACAACTGTTCCTTTCCCACTCCGCCTCCCCTCCCCTCCCCCCTCCTTCACCCAGGAAAGAAAAACATACACAAGTTGTTAGAAAACAGGAGAGGAGGAGAAACAGAAAACAAACGAAAACTCAAAAAGAAAACGAAAGCGCCAGTAGCAATAATCATTTAGCATTGCAAATGGTGATGGATAATAAGAATCAGAAGGCCAGGATATTGCGTTTTTTTTTTTTTTTTTTTTTTTTTTCTCTTTTCCTTCCCCTTTCCCTCCACTCTTCCTTGAATGTATTTTCCCTTCCCTCTCTCCGTTCCCCAAAGGTATTTAAGTAGCAGAAATGGGATATAAAGGTAAATAAATAATAATAATAATAATAGTAATAATACTTTAAAAGGTAAAAGGAAGGAGAGAAGAAAGGAGAAGAAGAGAAAGGCAAAGCAAGTAAAAAGAAAAAAAAAAGGGGGGGACCACCTGTGTGCGCACAGACACCAGCTCACATGGACAGTACACAAGTCTATATTATCACCTTTCCCTAATTCAAGTGTCGCTTTCCTCCGGGACTACTGTCAAGGTCCTTACGTAGTCCACAAGAGGCCTCCATGTTTGGTTATAAGTTCTCAAAGAACCATTAAGTGAGAATTTAATTTTTTCAAGCTTGAAATAAAATAGTACATCCTTTATCCAACTGTTATGTGTGGGTGGAAAAACTTGTTCCCATTTAAGGAGTATGAGACGTCTTGCTAGAAGAGAGGTAAAAGGAATTATTCTCTTAAAGTGTTGAGGGATGTTAGTCCCAGGAAGAACGCCAAATAGGGCTGTTAAGGGGTTGGGTGGGATGGGTACACCTGATATTTCGGAATAAGATTTAAATATATCTGTCCAAAAGGCCTGTAGTCGAGGGCATGACCAAAACATATGTGTCAGATCCGCAGAGGATTGTCTGCAACAATTACACTCGTCACTAATATCTGGAAATATCCTTGCTAATCTCGCATTGGTGTAATGGACACAATGAATAATCTTACATTGTGTAAGGCTATGTCTGGCGCAAATTGAGGAGCTATGGACTAGCCTCAACGCCATCTCCCATGTCGCATCAGGCAGTTCCACCCCCAGGTCTTGCTCCCATGCTATTTTAAGACGGTTAAGAGTCTCTGGGTTTATTAAATTTAGTTGAGTATATATCTCTGAAATTGTGCCCTTTGTGTTGGGATTCAAAGAAATTATAGAGTCAATTACCGAGTGAGTAGGCTGGTTTGGGAAATTTGGAAATTGTTTTTGTAGAAAGTGTCTAATCTGGAAATAGCGAAATAGGTGGGAGCTGGGCAAACTGAATCTCTCGGTCAGGTATGAGAATGGTGCTAGAATCCCATTGTTGTATAGGTCTTTGATGGATCTGATCCCCTTGTCGACCCAAATTTGAAAGGCGGGATCGGTACACGAGGGTTTGAACAGGTGGTTACGATTTATCGGGGAGAGAGAGGATGGGCTTTTGAGGCCAAAGTGCCTCCTAAATTGTGTCCAGATTTTAATAGTGTGTATGACCGAAGGCATAGAACTGGCTACAGATGCGAGTGGAAGACCTGAATATATTAGTGACTGGAGAGACTGCTGGGAAGAGGCTATTTCCATTTGGGCCCAGAGAGCAATGTTCTCTAGGTTAACCCAGTGAGTAATCTTTAGGATGTTGCATGCCCAGTAGTAGTAGATAACATTTGGAAGTGCCATCCCACCCAACAATTTCGGCCGTTGAAGATAGGCCTTCTTAATGCGCCTAGGCTTGGTTCCCCATAGGAAGGATGTTATCATCTGGTCAAGTTTTGTAAAGAATCTCTTTTTGATGAATACTGGAATATGTTGAAAAAAGTATTAAAATTTAGGTAGAACGGTCATCTTTACAAGGTTGATGCGGCCAACCAGTGATAACGGCAGCGTGGACCACTGTTTAAAGTCTATCCTACAGCGTTCTAGTAGTGGGAGAATATTTTCCTTAAACATATAAGGGAGTGACTTAGCAATAAATATGCCCAAATATTTGAACCCCCTGTCCACCCATTTGAAAGAGAGGAGTGATTGGGGAATTCTTGTAGCCGCTGGATTTATAGGAAATAGTTCGATTTTTTGAAAGTTAAGTTTGTACCCTGAGAATCTACCGAACTGCTCCAGTATAGACGTGATAACAGGGATGGAGGATGTTGGTTTGGATATATATAAAAGTAGGTCGTCTGCATAAAGGGATATTTTATGGGTAGTCCCGCCTCTCGTAATTCCCTCAAACCTTGTTTCACTGCGGAGCCAGATAGCTAAAGGCTCGATGGCGATCGCAAAGAGCAACGGGGATAAGGGACAACCTTGTTTCGTTCCCCGTTTAAGGGGAAAGAAGGGTGAGTGAAGGTCATTTGTAATGACTGAGGCCATAGGAGCTGCGTATAGAAGTTTAATCCATGAGATGTAATTCTGGTTAAAACCCATTTTTTCTAAGACAAAGAAGAGGTAGGTCCACTCTACCCTATCGAAGGCCTTCTCTGCGTCCAGAGAGAGGACAACTTCGGGGGATTCAGAGGGTGGTGTTTGAATTATATCCATCAGACGCCTTGTGTTAGAGAAGGAGTGTCTCCCTTGAATGAAGCCTGTTTGGTCGGTCGATATTAGGTTAGGAATCACAGCTACTAGACGATTGTAAAGGACTTTGGCCAAAATCTTTTGATCCACGTTTAGGAGTGAAATCGGTCTCCTACTGCTACAAAGAAGTGGGTCCTTATCTTTCTTAAGTAGCAAAGAGATAGATGTTTGGTATAAAGTCTCGGGCAGTCTGCCTTTCGAAAACGATTCGTTGTACATGCTTTGCAGTTCCGGGCAAATGAGGTGGGAGAATTCTTTGTAAAACTCTGCGGTGTATCCATCAGGGCCCGGGGATTTGCCATTTTGCATAGATTGTATTGCTTCCTCGATCTCTAACAATGAAATTGGGCCGTCAAGGTTATTGGATAGTGTGTTGTCTAATACAGGGTAGGGTAATTTGTCAAGGGGATTGTCCTCGTCCTCATCCCAAATACCTGGGGGGCATTCGGACGAGTAAAGTTCGGAATAGAATTTAACAAAGGTTTCATTTATGTCCTTTGTGTCTGAGAGAACTACACCGGTGGAGGATTTTATTTGGGTTATTAGTCTAGAAGCTGCAGCTGAGCGAGCTTGATAGGCCAGGAGTTTACTGGCTTTGTCCCCCATCTCAAAAGTGCGTTGTCTGGATTTAAGCAGAAGGCGTTCAGCCTGACTTGTTGATAGCATATCAAACTCTGCCTGAAGTTGAAGACGTCTGTTGTACAAAGCCGGAGTTGGATTCCTCGCATACTGGTTGTCTATTTTTAACACTTCTTCTGAAATCTCAGAGAGTTTAGCAGTTTCTAGCTTTCTGGCGTGTGAGACGTAGGAGATTATCTGACCGCGTGTGCAGGCTTTGAGTGCTTCCCACACTGTGGAGCAGGAGACGTCAGGGGTTTTATTAATTTCAAGGAAGGATTCAATTTGAGAGGACAGGAACTCCTTAAAGTCGTTGCATGAAAGCATCGGAGAATTAAAGCGCCACTGCCTACTTGGGACGTAACTTCTAGATAGATTGATCTCCATGGAGGTAGGAGCATGGTCCGATATGACAATGCTGTGGTACTCACATGATTTAACCTTAGATAAGAGTCTGTCGTCCATGAGGAAAAAATCTATCCGAGAATATGTGTGATGTGGGTGGGAGAAGAATGAGTAAGCTTTGGCTGATGGAAAACAAAACCTCCAAGGGTCGGACAGTCCCAGCTGCTCTGTATGAGAGGCCAGGGCCTTAGCAGAGCCGGAGGAGGTTGTAACTCTGGTAGATGACCTATCGAGGGTGGTATTTTGGACCATGTTAAAGTCGCCACCTATAATTAAAAAGCTATTGTCGATAACTGGTAGTTTGGAGAAGAGATTTGAGATAAACTGAGTGTCATCCCAGTTGGGAGCGTATACACAAGCCAAGACTACCGAAATATTGTGGAGTAGACCTGAAACAATGACATATCGGCCATTGGAGTCGGCTATGAGACTATGTAGGTCGAAGGGAGTGTTTTTTTTTATTAAGATGGCCGCCCCCCTGGCCCTACAGTTAAATTTTGAGTGAAATAGCTGTCCTACCCAGCCCCTTTTGAGTCGTGAGACGTCAGGTGAGCACAAATGTGTCTCCTGGAGAAAAGCTATGTCGGCCTTCAAGTGTTGCAAATGAGACATTATTTTATTTAGTTTAGTAGCCTTGTTCGACTCCTTGACATTCCAGGAGATAAAGCGAATATTACTTTGAATGGTGTTTACTTCAGTCATGTGGGATTTAGGTGATACAGGCCACAACGCATTGTCATTATAACTGAGCCGAAGCTGGAACTATGCACACACAGGTGGGGGAAAAGTAGAAAGAAGAAAATGAAATAAAGACAACAATAAAAAAAGCATAAGTCTCTGCCCCCAGGACCCTCCCATCCTCCCTTATGCCTTCCCGTTGAAAGCACATTAACCCCAAAAACCTATCACAATAAACAACTGCGCTGGTATCGCAGTCTGTCATGAGACTAGCAGAGTGACTCCTCTGAGTATAACTGAAAGTAGCAATTTTTCCATTTTTTTTTTTTTTTTTTCTTTTTTCATTCTTCCCTTCCTTCCCTCCCCCTCCCGCCTGATCACTAGAGATGGTCATAGTAAAGAGGTGAGTGAAAGAGAGAAAGAGATAGAAGATAAAACAAAACAGAAAAGCAAGGGAACAAAAAGAATGTATGTATGTAGTAATATTATTAATAATAATAATAGTAAAGTAGGCTGAACAACAACCAACTGTCTGGTCAGAAATTTAAACCGGTCACATCTATTCACAAAAAGTAAATAAATTTTTTTTTTAAATCGTATGGTTGAAGCCTGTGTTGCATAGCATCACAAGGCCCGGCCTTAGAGTGTGAAAGCAGCAGGAAGTTACCTGAATAATAACACAAAATAAAACCAAAACCACTGCTGATAGTGAACCGGTCTAATCCTAAAGAGAGAGGTGGTGTGAAGGGGGGTTAAGTCAAAAAGCACAATGAATAAATAAATAACTGAAAATAAAAACAAAAATATCACCATAAGAAAAACATTAACATTCAGCATAGTGAAACAGTGTGCGGCCTCTATTGTTAGTACCCTCTTAACCAATGGGAGCTGTGAGTGTATGTTTTTTGGTGGCTTGTATGCTATTACATGTACTAAAAATTTTGTAATATTTATATGTGATGTAACCACAGTACATTAGTATAGTCAGTATCTAAATTTTTCAAGTTCACATAAAGATTGTTCAATTTACAGAAGTTGATTAATCAAACTAATATTTTGAGGTCCAACTTTTTAATCAGTAAGTAGCATATATTGAAAACTTAGTTTACTATCCAAAAGAGAAAAGAGTGGCTTGAGAATGGATTCCAGATGTCACTGAAAGAGTGCCATTTGGAATTGTAACCTAGTTGGGCAATAAAGCTACAGTAATACAATACTGCCACTATGAGGAGGGGGGGCGATAGAGAGCATTGTTTCACAATTTCTGAGCTGGGTCTGTAATTCTGTGGTATAGATGCTGGTGCGTCACTACCGTGATAAACACAGGAAGCTAGGCGTTAGCTAGAAGCACAAAAGTTTTTTCAAAATAAAACATTTCCATGTTTTGCAGTAAAGACTAAATAGTGGACAGAGATGAGGGGGTTTGATACTTATTCACGCGGATGTTACGTGTCAGGGGAGGAGGAGGAGGAGGGGACCGCGGTGTACACACCATGGGTGAGAGCCCTCTCTCACACACCCCCCCCCCCCCCCCCCCCCCGGCGCGCGTTGGGATTTAGCCAACTTTGTTCCCTCTCGCATTAGTCAGTTTGAGAGAAAGCAAAACCATAAAGAAATAAGGAAATAAAAGTAAATGTATATATAAAAAAAAGAGAAAAGCTGCGTCCGCAAAATAGCGTACTGGTTGCATATCACCCCGGATACTCAATTTAATTAGTATTATGATCTAGGCAGCCTGTTTGAGTCATTATTGCGTTCTATAATTTACTCAAACTGAGGATTTAATGAGCATCCCAGATCTTCTTTGTGCCAAAGTCTTAGTAATACACATAGTAAAAAGATGGAAAACCTGTAGGCAAAATATATATATCCTCATGTACCCATGTCCATATGCGCACGCGTACACGCACACCCTTGTCCATATGCATAGGCGTGCACACTCACCCGTGCGTGTGTATGCATGTGTGCGCACACACACACACACACACATATACACATGTGTGTGTACTGTACACACATACACAATACACAAACACATATTTCTTCACTAAAGACCGAGAAGCAGCAACAGTAATACATTCCGATGGCTCAAGTCGTTTACATTTGTAGTAGATGCCCTGCTGTGAACTAAAAGTTAATCGGGCGGCCGATAGCTTACCGTCACTTTCAGCCCGGTTAAGGTAGAGTCAATGATATCCTTGGGTGGGGACCGTACCTATGTTCCCCAGGTTCTATGTTCCCCAGGTTCTATGTTCCCCACAAAAAAGGTTCTATGTTCCCCACTTACCAAAAAAGGTTCTATGTTCCCTGGGTTCTATGTTCCCCTTTTACCTAAAAAAAGGTTCTATGTTCCCCGTTTACCCCAAAAAAGGTTCTATGTTCCCCATTAACAAAAAAAAGGTTATATGTTCCCCGCTCACCCAAAAATGCAGGAAAAATACATTTTTAATTTCCAATTATTAATAACATCTCTGAACACACACAACTGAACATAATGGGGAGAAATTACTATCAGAAACTTGCACGCCCCTTTCCCCTGGCGGCCATCTTGGTGATATAGAGGACGGCTGTGGACACTTCAGAAAACCACCTACCAGTGACATCATCGTCAGTTTTTTTTTTAACAAGATTTTGTTTAAACATATATATATTTTTTTATTAACGTGAGAACAATGCCTTTCATTATAGCATGCTAACTTTCCATGAATAGAAAGCCTGCAGTTTCTATTAGCATGGATTCCCTATTCCCTTTAAGCTTGCATAACTGTCTCCACCAGGCCGAAAGGCATGGCGAGAGAGTATGTTTTACCCCCTGTCCGTCCGTCCGTCCGTCCGTGTGTGTGTCCTGTCCGTGTGTTACCAGCTAATCTCCGGCACCATTGGCCCACTCGCTGCGAAACTGTGCACACACACTCCCTCGATACCAATTCAGAACTTCTGCCCCAAATTTTTCACATGGGCCTGTTATAGCGCCACCAGGAGGCCGATTTGTGCAAAACCCATTTTTTGACATTACTCCTACAGATTTTATCCAAACGTCATGCAAATCGTCACACAGTATCTCTATAGTCATGTGATCAACCCGGATCTGTCCGATTTCCCATATTCCATCCTGATTGGCTAAGGTTGGCTTCCAAAGTTTGCAGGATTGGTCCGTTTTGAACAAAATGCCTCGAATCATGAACGCAGCTTGCAATTTCCGTGAAATTTCACACGCACATTCCCACTAGGCCGAGGAAGAAATGCCACCCATTTCACATTGGCCTGTTATAGCGCCACCAGCAGGTCTAATTTAGCAAAACAATTTTTTTGAACAAAATGCCACAAATCATAAATGCACTGTCCGATTGCCGTGAAAGGCCTAGGAAGAAATGGCACCCTTTTCACATTGGCCTATTATACTGCCACCGAGGAGCACTTTTTCTAGTTGTATTTATTTTTGTGTGTAAAAAACTTTGTAACTTTTTTTATATACTTTATAAATTAAGCACTTTGAAACTGAAGATGATGGCCAATGTTGATGATAGTAAAAATGATAATAATATCGTATCGATATCGTGAGCCCAATATCGTGTATCGTATCATATGTACCGTGAAATTAATGTATCGTGACA
The DNA here is from genome assembly GCF_963280865.1 of Gymnoscopelus braueri. Taxonomy (NCBI): domain Eukaryota; kingdom Metazoa; phylum Chordata; class Actinopteri; order Myctophiformes; family Myctophidae; genus Gymnoscopelus; species Gymnoscopelus braueri. The sequence goes on from NC_137626.1 coordinate 16,648,442, forward strand.
CCCCTAAATAGATTTTGAGTCATGTCAAAGAAATTTTCAAAACATGATATTTTGACACTTTAAAAACTGAAAAATTACAAATAACTAATGGGTATACATGTATTTAAACCTTTTTAAATGTCTCACCATTTCCTGCCTTTTTGGGTGAGCGGGGAACATAGAACCTTTTTTTGGTTGAGTGGGGAACATAGAACCTTTTTTAGAACCTTTTTTGGTTGAGTGGGGAACATAGAACCTTTTTTTGGATGAGTGGGGAACATAGAACCCTTTTTTGGTTGAGCGGGGAACATAGAACCTGGGGAACATAGAACCTTTTGTGGGGGGGGGAGGGGAACATAGAACCTGGGGAACATAGAACCTGGGGAACATAGGTACGGTCCCCTTGGGGGGTGCGTGCGATTCGGTCCCTATTGTTTAATATCCTTTTTTGTAGAGTAGGGTCCACGACGTGACAAAGGTGGAATGTGTCTTTTCGATTGTTTAGTTGCAGGTATAGTCCACTTGCCAGAATGTGAACCCGGAAATGTTGAGTACACCAAGGTTTTATGCTAGAAATGTTGAGTATGGGTCCCCAGCATGTGGAAACTGCCGGATGCTAACTTGGATATGTTGAGCAATTTTCAGAATTAGCGTAATTAGCTTTTATTAGCTTAATCACCTATATGGTGAATATTTCAGCAATTGTCCCAGGCCTTAGGGATATTTTTGCGCTAATCAGTCTTAAATGCACCAAATTTGGCCCAGATGTAGCCCAGGGCATGCTCTAATGATTTAGCTAGGGCACCCGAGCGGGCGACCTTTGGGGTCGCCATAGCGGCCAAATCCAAAATGGCCACCATGTAAAACGGTTTTGGCTGTAACTTTTTAACCAGATGAGCTACAAATACAAACTTGGTGTCTATTTCATGTTTTTTGACCATTGCAAACACATTGGAATGCTTATCATTACGATTGGGTGTGTCTGAAACCCTAATATGCATATTTCCAAGATGGTGGCTATGTGAAAACGAGTTATAACTTAACCTTTGACACTTTTGGCAAACTTGGTGTCGATTTTATGTTTTTTTTAAAGCATTAGAAACACATTGGAATGCTCCGATTAACGATTAAATCTATCTAGAGCACTCTAATTAGCTTATTACCAATATGACCACTATCAACAACCTAAAAAAAGCAACCTATGTATGTTACACATACAATTTTATTGAAACAATAGAAAAATGGAGTGGAGCACATCCCTATTGATACAGATAATAAGCCAGTAGGCTAGAGTATATTAAACAATACAAATAAAAATGGAAATGCTGTGCGTGGAGGGGGGGGGCACCACACAACAAGGTTTGTTGTGTAGAACCTCAATGTTCCTCACATCCACATGATGAGGTGTAATAAACTCCAGCTTTTCCTCTCTTCCATGCACTAGCAGGATGTGATACTACATCAGCCTTCCTTGGCCATGAGAAAAGAGTGCATGGGCAGCTTGGGACGCAACACTAGATCTCACAGTAGCACCTGATTATGTGGACGTGAGGATGCCTCACCAACAATGAGGGGTCCAGACGACAACATATAAGCACAATGGGCATGCCCATATATGGGCATGCCCATATATGGGCATAGATAGACACCTTTATTGATCGCACAGGGGAATTTCAGTCACCCAGAGGCAGCACAGCAGTCAGAGTTACAAAGTTACAGATACAGAGTAAGGAATGTATACAGCAATACAAAGGTAAGACATAACAATAAGATGCACCATCACTAAAGAACAAAAGTATACACCTGTACAAACTATCCTACTCTATGCAGAAAAATAACAATAACACCAGGTTACAGTGTCCTGTCAAACCGTGCAACCAGTACAATCACTGCAATGCAAAGAAAAGTGACAAAGTGTCCAATCAGTACAATAACTATCTAAGTGTAATTAGAGGTCAGATCCTTGGTACATCTTTTATTCCAAGTTATATGACCGGGAGCAGTATGGGTTAAAGCCCCCAGCCTGTGTCTTCCGTGAGGAAGAAGCCCAACAAACCCACGGTGAGGCCTTTAGGAGGGCCATTCAAGCAAACCGGCCCAAGGAACCATCACGCCAGAAGGAAATGTTTGGATCGGGGTGTTGCAGCGGATCTGGTGCAGCGGATCTGGTACAGTGCTCAGGTCCTGGACCTGGTCAGACGAAGTCGGAGCCCGGCCAGGAGGCCACCCACAGAGCCTAGTCCCTCCACGTGCCAGAGCCTCCTCGAGTTCCGGCAGAGTAGTTCCGGAGAAGCAGACTGAGTGGCCCTGTCTTTCCCTATAGGACTGACCGTGGGTCCTGGGACGTAAGTTGGGGCTTGATCAACCCCGGCTGGGTCACCTGGGCGAGGGTGTATGTTGCGAGACCCGAAACACCCTATGACCCCAGGCTACAACACTGATGATACGTCCCAGGTGCATCCATGTGATGTATTCTTTACAGACAGTTGACCTGGCAGAGCGACCAACGTGTGTCTCGTTGTAAATCCTCATAGCTACCTGCACAAAAGACATGCCAAGTCTCAAACAGTTCCACCCGGGGTAGGTGAATCTACCCCGGGATGCCCCAATATATCCTTGTGAAGGGAGAGGGACGTGTTTGCCATGATGGCGTCCAGCCTCCTCACTGTACACACCTTAGCCACCCCCTCCAGTAAGGTCCCCACGACGGAGCCCACCTTCCTCACCAGCCATTTACAGCATCCTGTTGCACACGCCAAAACATCGGAGTCTTCTCAGGAAGAATAGCCTGCTCCTACATTAGAGTATGTCAGACCAGTCCAACAACCTGTTCAGGTGCACTCCTAGAAACTTGTAGTTGGCTACAATCTCCACCACCTCAGCATTTATGGTGCTGGGGACCGGAGGTACCCTCTTGGTCGTGCCATAGTCCACCACCATCATCCTTGGTCTTGCTAGCATTGGGCCGGAGGCGGTTTGCCTCGCTCCAGTCCACAAAGTCCTTCGCCATGCTATCGTGCTCAACAGTGTTGTCACCTGAGATGCAGCTGACCACCGCAGTGTCATCTGAGAACTTCTGTAGGGGCCATGTCTTGGAGTTGATCGGAAGTCAGATGTGTATAGGGTGAACAGGAAAGGTGACAGCACTGTGCCCTGGGGACAGCCGTGTTGTTCACCAGCACCTCGGACTGACAACCCTGCAGTCTCACATACTGCGGTCTGCCCGAGAGGTAGTCTGTTTACCAGCACCTCGGACTGACAACCCTGCAGTCTCACATACTGCGGTCTGCCCGAGAGGTAGTCTGTGATCCATGCCACCAAGCCGTGGTCCACATCATCAACGCAAGCTTCTCAGCAAGCAGTTGTGGCTGGATAGAGTTGAAGTAAAAACACATGATTCTGACTGTGTTGCCCAGGGTGTCAAGGTGTGTGAATGCCCCGTTTAGCATGTAGATGATGGCATCATCAAATGTCCGCCTGGTATGCAAACTGAAGGGGGTTGAGGTATTCACTCACCATCAGACTCAGTTGATTCAGTACCAGACGCTCAAAGGTCTTCATGCTCTTTGATGTCAGAGCCACTGGCCTGTAGTCACAAGGTGCGACTTTTCTTAGGCACTGGGACAATGCAGGAAGATTGCCACAGTTGAAGATTGCCCCCCCCCGTCTTCAGAGAGAGGCATATCGTTTGGATCAGCGGTTCTGGACAACCGGATCTCCATATATGCCTATGCTATACTGATACGCCCAGCCCACGTATGCACGTACAGAGTTTTTGTGCATTAATTGTAAGATTGTCAAATACTATCTATATCAATAGGAATGTGCTGCACTCCATTGTTCTATCTTTCAAATACATTATATGTGTAACTTATTAAGGTTGTTCCTAAAAGTGTTCTGGGTGAAAATGTTGAATACCTTTTTGGGGATAGTGTTGATATTGTTTATAAGTAAATTAGAGTGCTCTAGATGGATGCAATCAGAAAATCGGAGCATTTCATATGTTTCTAATGCTTAAAAAAAAAATAGACACCAAGTTTGCCAAAACTGTCAAAAGTTAACGTTTTCACATAGCCGCCATCTTGGAAATATGCAAATTAGGGTTCCAGACACACCCAATCGTAATGATAAGCATTCCAATGTGTTTGCAATGGTCAAAAAACATGAAATAGACACCAAGTTTGTATTTGTAGCTCATCTGGTTAAAAAGTTACAGCCAAAACCGTTTTACATGGCGGCCATTTTGGATTTGGCCGCTATGGCGACCCCAAAGGTCGCCCGCTCGGCCGCCCTAGCTAAATCATTAGAGCATGCCCTGGGCTACATCTGGGCCAAATTTGGTGCATTTAAGACTGATTAGCGCGAAAATATCCCTAAGGCCCGGGACTATTGCTGAAATATTGTCCATATAGGTGATTATGCTAATAAAAGCTAATTATGCTAATTCTGAAAATTGCTCAACATATCCAAGTTAGCATCCGGCAGTTTCTACATGCTGGGGATCCATACTCAACATTTCTAACATAAAACCTTGGTGTACTCAACATTTCCGGGTTCACAATGGGGCTCTATGGGCTGGCAAGTAGACTAGTAATAAAAAGAAAAGAAAGCCAAAGTCCCCCCTCCCCCCTCTTAGGAGAAAAGAAAAAAAGAAAACACAGAGAGCAACACCAGCCCGTAGAGAGAAAAAAAAGGAGAGAATCAAAACAAAAAAAGCTATCACAAGGGGATCAGTTTAACGGGGTTTAGGTAATCAATGTTCCTCTTCGTCCACTACCACTCCAATAGTAGGTTTAATTGTAGTTTCGAAGAAGTGGAGCGCTGCTTCGGGGGTATCAAAGGTGTGGACAGTCCCCTGGAGCGTTAGGCGTAGTTTTGCGGGGTGAACAACGCCGCAATCCAAGCTGGCTTTTTCACGGTGTTGTATTGCGCCCTGCGTCGGTTCAACGCAGCTGACCGGTCCGGGAATAACTTGATACTTTGTCCCTTGTATGAGAGTTGTCCTCGTTCCCTGGATACCCGGAGAATCTTCTTCTTCATTTGAAGGTAGTGCAGTCTCACAATCATGGTCCTCGGGAATTTGTTTGAGGCTGCAGGCTGCTTGAATGACGGGAGGCGATGTGCTTTATCAATGGCCTCGGCGTTGGGGATAATTACCTCACCCAGGATTTCATTCAAGAAGGGACCAATGAAGGTATTGGGGTTAGAACCCTCCTCGCCCTCAGGTAGGCCCACGACCCTTATGTTCTGTCTTCTGCTGAGATTTTCTTGTACATCCAAGGCGGCGTTAATCTTGGCGTTGTCCGCTGCCAGAGCAGCACATTGACTCTCCAGTGTGACCAGCCTATCTGTAACGTCGTTTTGTGAAGTTTCCAAATCGGCAATTTTACTAGTGTGGCCGGTCACTGTTGTTTGCAACTGGGTCAGAGTAGAACGAAGTTCCTTCACAATATCCTCGCGTATAGTTTGGGCAATTGCCCGGAATTCGACCATTAATTCGTTTTTTATGGCTCCAACCTCAGTGCGAACAGCGTTAATCACCTCCTCACCCATGTTATCACCGTCACCTGTGGCTTGTTTGGCCGGCGGGGTGTCGGTGTTCTCTGGTATGTTCCTGGCTGCCCCACGGGTCCCGTGTTGCTTGGCTGTTGGCTTTGTTGGCATTTAAAGTCGGTTAGTTGTCTCCAGCATTAGTGTTCACTCTTTTCGAGAGTTTTAAGCGCTACATTTATGTGAAATGTTTGACGCTCAGAGGAGAGGTGTCTGCGTGCGTCCTCACACGTTCATGACGTCACCGGAAGTCGCATACTTTTTTCTTGAAACCAATGGACTGTACTAATGGTGTACTTGCACTCGTGCACTCAGAGAAACAGATCATTTAACAATGACACACGTGCGCGCGCGCACACACACACACACACAGACACACACACACACACACACACACACACACACACACACACACACACACACACACACCCATGATAATCCATTAAGACCTGAAACGCATCTCTGTCATTTTAGATGTCTTTGGCTATTCAAAAATAGCAGATATACAAGCTCATAGCGTGGCACCGAGTGCTGCGCTATGAGCTTGTAGATCTGCTATTTTTTTTTTTTTAATTGTCAACATTAAATTGTGTGCATATCTTTTAAGCAAACATTTGTTAAATATTTTGTTCCAGGGACCTCCAGAAGCAAAGATTTGAGTTACAAACGTTCGCATAAAAGATATATATTCTCAACGATTTGCACAAATGTTTCAGATTTTTCTAAAACACATATGAGCTTGTACAACAGCTAATTGTGAAAAGCCAAAACAAATCTAAAATGACACACAGATGCTTTCCCGTATTGAATGGGTTAACCACTTGATACTTTGTCAGTTACATGGCCAATAAACCGGTATAAAGGACACACATCATGCCCGTGAAACATGAATGACATAGAGGGGCACACGCACAAAATTACTTATTTATCTCCACATAATAAAAAGCCGGCGAAGGACACATTTCAAGTTCATGGCACCGCCACAGAATTTACATTCAACAATACACACAGCTAGCGACTGCCTAGAGCGACACATCAATGTATTATCAAGGACAGGTAGCAGCATTTTCTCCTGGTATAACGGAGTTAAAACCACATGAACCCTATTGTTCCGTTATTCTAGAGTTTTGTCTAACTCCAAAATCTCCCCACGGACCGGGGACGTATACATGCAGATAGATTTGGCGTTAATCACTTAACAGCTCTACAACTAGACATCAGAACATCAAAGCACGCTACACCGCTCCTGCATTTTGTAGATTTATTAATAACTCACACACATTCACACATAAACACACATGGTTACTACACTAAACTACAACTTTGAACAGAACGGTCTACCCTTAGCCAGCCCATGAGTAACTACAACCGTTAGCCCTCGCTTAAATAGGTCGCTAAAGGTAATCATGAAATGCAATGAGTACTTTAACTTTAGGTACTTTAAGTATACTTTAAGTATACTTTTGTACTTTTACTCAAGTACATTTTTAATACCGGACTTCTACTCGTAACGGAGTACATCTACATTGCAGTATTGATACTTTTACTTACTGTAAGTAAAACATGTGAGTACTTCTTCCACCACTATCAGCCAGTCAGCCAGCCAGCCAGTCAGTCCATCCTTTGTGCTTGGCGGTTATATACCTTCATCTCCCTGGGGGAATATAGCAGGATGTTCGTTAGCTTAAGGAAGGTCAGATCTATAAGATAGCGGGGGTTCAAGGTTGGCGGGTCATTCATGTGTGTAAACTCATAGATATGTATCGATAAGTAAGAACTCATTTATTTCTGTCCCTGGGACCCTGTGAGGGAAAAGCCAGCAGCCATAAAATGCTCCCAGTAAAGAATTCAATCAGAGGACACACACCAAGGCAAGTGTGTGGTTTCTTTCATCCTTTCTTTTTTTCTTTCTGCCAGTGGTGGGAAAAAATACTCAAATGATTTACTTAAGTAAAAGTATCAATACTGCAATGTAGAAGTCCGGAATTAAAAATGTGTACTTGTGAGCTTGTAGATCGTCTATTTTCAAATAGCCTAGATATAAAATAGGGCTAAAGTGGTTAATGTATGTTTTATAATATAATGATTTGTATACGCAAACTAGTAACTAGTAACTAAAATAATTGTAGTGGAGTAAAAGTACAATATTTGCCTCTGAGATGTAGTGGAGTAGGAGTAAAAGTACTGAAAACTGGAAATACTCCAGTAAAGTAAAAATACCTCAACATTGTAAGTACAGTACTTGAGTAAATGTACTTAGTTACCTTCCACCACTGCTTGCTTGCTTGCTTGCTTTCTTTCTTGCTTTTTTCTTGCTTTCTTTCCTGATTTCTTGCTTGCTTGCTGTGAGATTACTTGAGGTGGTGTTTAATGCATCTGGCTGGAGGCACTGATTTTGAGGATAGTGAAGGGAAAGAGTGGGCTTTCACTATAACATGCAGGCACAGGCAAAATAAATCATAAAATGTCATACAATGTAGAATGCAGGTCACATTATGCATCAGTCGTTTGTATTGTTATCATAATTGGCTATGACATACTCACCTACATCAAGCTCATGAGTCATAGCACTGTGCTGTTAACCCATTTAGACCTGAGGCCCAGGGGTGGACTGGCCATTTGGCATACCGGGCATATGGCCGGTGGGCCAGTGAGCCACTGGGCCACCCCCAAAAAATGTGCTCCCGTTTTAGGATTATTACGGTCATTTCCGGGTTGCGAGGCCCAATTATTAGTTACTGTAATGTTTGGGCTGGGATGCTTTTTAGTATAAGTGGTGGTATTAAGGACGTGCGTTTGTATGTGCCTCGACGGCACATACACAAAAAGTGTATGTTGCTATATACTGTACATGGCAACAGGAACCCCAAAAAGGGTTCCCGTCCTGAAAGGTATATTTACAAAAAGGGGTTCCCGCCCAAAATGGGTTAAAGGAGCACTTGCAGAACACCTGAACTGTATGATAAGAGACTCAATGATATTATAAGAGTTGTAAAAAAGAAAATGAGTTACAAAAGGTCCAAAGGCTCAAGGACTCGGTTTGCTAGTGTTTATCTGTGTTTTTTAATTATGTTGCAGCTTTTTCCTAACAAACCGAGATACGGAGGCGAGAACATAAACAAACCTCCCTCCTCCCACTGATCGGATTAAATCCCGATTCCCAATACGAGAGCCAAACACACACAGACAGACACACACACACAGCGTCTCCAGTGTTTTCCATGTTACTCCATATCGAACGCAACAACCGTTTCCAAAACAGGACACGACGCATTATGCACAACGACGGCTAGCGGTTAAAAGGGAAATTAAGAAATAAATAAAGAAAGAAAATCAACCCTCCCAATTTGCTCCTTGTCCTCATTTTAATTACTGAAGACAGAAGAGTCGTATATACTTTAGTGCACCACCGAGTTCAAAAAACCAATTAGCCGAGTGTGAAACAATATGCAAGTAAAGTGCTTCCATCAAAACGGGGACTAATGGTATTATCTGAATAAAGAGGGCCTCGGAAACGCAGCAGAATGACTGCTCTCTGAAGTAACTGTGACGTTTCCGCCGTAGCCTTTAGCCAAAACCGCGGAGTGAATGAAATGCTTTATTAACCCCTTAAGACCGGGAAACGCATCTGTTTGTCATTTTTTCGATTTCTTTGGGCCATTAAAAAATAGCAGATATCCAAGCTCATAGCGCGGCACTCGGTGCCGCGCTATGAGCTTGTAGATTTGCTATTTTTGAGGGGGGGAAAAAATAGAAAATTTGTGCAAATCTGAATATACGTAAACATTTGTAACTAAAATCTGTGCTTCATGGGGGTCCCTGGAACAAAATATTTTGAGATTGGGGGGTCCGTGGCCAAATACATATAATTTTGGGTGGTCGTTGACATGAAAAAGTTTGAGAACCGTTGATATATAGCAAGATTTATATTTTTTAACTGTTAGGGTTTAGAAGACATTGGTAGAATCCCCCAGAAGCAAAGATTTTAGTTAAAAATGTTTGCTCTAAAAAACATTTTCAAAGATTTGCAAAAAGTTTCACAATAACTTTTTTTGTTTGCAGATCTACAAGCTCATAATGTGGCACTCGGTGCCACGCTATGAGCTTGTAGATCTGCAATTTTTGAATAGCCCAAAGTATAAAACAATGGTTATAGCTAAAAATCTAAAAATGACACAGATGCGATCCCGGTCTTAATGGGTTAATTGTCTATCTTGATCTCCTTCCTTTCCCCCTCCGCCCCACATTAGTGTTTAGAGTTTCTTTCTTGCATCCGCGAGGCATTTTCGTCGGGAATTGCCTTTGCATCTCAAAACGAACGGATGAGGCCAACAGTTCTAAGTGAACACATCAGCAGCAAACAGGGAGGAGCACGTACGCGTGCACGTGAGAGTGCACGTGATGCCTGCCTTATCGCCCCTTTCAGCAGCGCCTCGATAACTTCTCTATGTCCTTCTCTGGCGCGGCCCTGCCATGGCAGAACGAGTGGATTCGCTCTTAAATCACACGTGTGGGGCCGTGGGGTGGGGTTTTTTTTCCCCCGTGTTATGCTTTCGCTGGCAGAAATTCAGAAACAGCAAGTCTAGAGCAATAGCACTGGAAGGCACAATGATGTTCCAGGGGGTCATTAATTAACTCATCCAGCGCCTTTATTAGCTCCTTAACCCGTTTAGACCGGGAATGCATCTGTGTAATTTTATTACACTCATCTGTGTAATTGCTATTCAGAAAATAGCAGATATATGAGCTTGTAGATCTGCAATTCTTTTGAAAAATCATGAAAATGTGTGCAAATCTTATATATATTTTTTTTAAACATTTAAATATTTAGTTCCAGGGACCCACCAGAAGCAAAGATTTAAGTTAAATATGAAAAAATATATATATTCAAAGATTTGCACAGATATTCAAGATTTTTCAAAAATAGCAGATCTGCAAGCTCATAGCGCGGCACCGAGCTTGTATATCTGCTATTTTTTTAATAGCCAAATAAATCAAAAAAATTACACAGATGCGTTCCCGGACTTAATGGGTTAATGGATCTGGTTAGAGCATATCAAGGCTTTGATTACCTCCCGTTGGCTATGCGGAGAGAGAGGTTGACTACGTGTGTGTGCGTGCGTGCGTGCGTGTGTGTGCGTGCGTGCGTGCATATTTATGGTGTGTCTGTCTCTCTGTCTGTAAGAGAACGCACATATTCGAGGTACGCGTGCGTGCGTTCGCGAACGCTCGTGGACTCACATGATTTGTGTGCGTGTGTATACGCGTGCGTTTGTGCATGCATGCGTAACTTGTCGCGACCTCGACAAGCCCCAGCTTTTTAGGGGGCTTAGATTGAAAGACGACAGGGGGAAAAAGGCGGGGGGGGACTATAGGGTGAAATAAGGTGAGAAGAACGCTACTAAATCAAATTGCGACTTTATGTTTCCTCAGGCGCTGCCCCAGCATGCCTTGCGGCAAGAGCACGTTTGCGAGACATTCTTGCATCAATGAGCTGAGGGACTTGGTTTATGGCCTATAGCACAGACCCAGACTCCGTGTGCTGCGCACACACACCCCCCTTTAACCCATTAAGACCGGGAACGCATCTTTTTAGAACGTCATTTTTAGATTTCTTTGGCTATTCAAAAAATACTAGATCTACAAGCTCATAGCGCGGCACCGAGTGCCTTGTAGGTCTGCTATTTTTTTGAAGAATCGTGAAAATGCGTGCAAATCTTTGAATATATTTTCAGATGGGGGTCCGCGGCCAATTATATAATAATTTTGGGGGTCCTTGACATGAAAAGGTTTGAGAACCACTGATATATATATATAGAAACATACGTTTTAAAAAAAACACATTACATTATTTTGTAGAATCCCCCAGAAGCAAAGATTTGAGTTAAAAATGTACAGTATATATTGTAAAAAAAAGTATATATATTCAAAGATTTGCACAACTTTTGACGATTTTTCAAAAATAGCAGATATACAAGTTCATAGCGCGGCACCGAGTGCCGTGCTACGAGCTTGTATATCTGCTATTTTTGAATAGCCAAATAAATTAAAAAAATGACACACAGATGCGTTCCCGGTCTTAATGGGTTAACAATGCAGGGCCAATATTGATTGGCATTTTTCAACGCTGGGGCAGTCGTCTCTTCCACTAGTGCGCGTTGTGGGAGCGCGCTGGCGATTACGTGCGTGAGAGAGCAATACGCGAGCTAAACTAAGCCTCCGTGTCTTTGGTTGTCTGTGGTGGATTTACCTAATTGAGGGGCAAATGAGTTTGTGTGCAGCATGCAAGTCTCTTTTTGCTCAATCACACACACACACACACACACACACACACACACACACACAGCACACCTCAAGCTCAGCAGTGTTCGTTCAAACACATACCGTCCTCGGCCCCCAGGCTCCTTGCACTGTCTTCCTCACAGCGGGAGAGTCTACACACTTCACCCTAGGGCTCCCCATGCGCCGCACGCCACTGAGGGCCCCTGCAGAGGTGGCTGGATTGATTAGGGGGCCCGTGAACCCCAGCGGAGGGATAGATGGGGGGGACGTGATGATTTATTAAGAAGCAGCCGTGTGGAAAAGCAGCTCTCATGCCAGGCTAAACCTCAGAGACGTCGTAGCAAAATTGCTCAACTACGCATGCACCAGCACAGAGAGACATACAGTAATACACACCTCGCCGTAAAGAAATAAATGTCCTCGTGCGGAGGCGTTCGTGCACGCAGGCACGCACAGAGACTAAGAGACAGGCATGTGCGGCGGAGAGCATGCGAAGGCAAACCGCGCGGCGGGTTTACCCGCGCGGTTGGAAGTTAAAGGCACCTTGGTTGGGATGGCTCAGTGAGTTAAGCAAGGTAAATGAGGCTTGCTTGATGGATGCCTGTGAGCGTGCGTATGTGCGTCTATGTGGATTTGTTTTGCTCATTCGTTTGAATCGGAAACTGGGATGGGAGGATGGTTAACGTTATCAACAAACATTCTGGAGCTGTATACACACAAATGGGTTTTCAACTTGTTAGGGAAATGAGCACGTAATGCATAGGAATTCACATCGCAGTCATTTGTAGATGACAGCAATCTGTTTTTTTTCCCCAGGAAAGGCAGATGAGCTGTGAATTGAATGAAGATAGGTAAGGGACTGTGGGAAATGTACAAAAGTTTAAAGTAGAGAAAAGCTGCAGTGGGGAATGAGCTTTTTTTTTTTTTTTACTCCTATGGAAGTTTCTAAAATGTTCAAGGGGAAGGAAAACAATAGATCATTGACAACAATAATGCTTTCCGGGTCAAAACAATCTTGTGAGACTCTACTCCTTTAGATAAACAGTAGTGTGGATGCACACGGGGCAAGAGAGGGGAGGAGCCACGACTGTCGCTCGGTGGCTCCCCATTGGTTAATCCACTTGTCTGTCTCGGAGTGCCAGTCCCCTCGACACCATAGAGAGTTATAATGGAAACTAATGGTTGGAATCATTAGCCCCAAAAACCCATAATTAGACGTCCCACAAGCTCATGTGGGCAATTTGTATTTTTTCCAGTTTCTTGCCCTGGCCCTCTGGGTACCCCAACTTTGATTGCCTTCCACAAAGTTTCCGCAAAGAGTTGGGTTGGAACTATTTGAGAGGTATTAGCAGACACCTTTATGAACACGTTTGTGAAGAAAGCTATTGGTAAAAATGTATTTTGGTCAAAATGGTGTTAACTTTCCCTTACTAATGACAATGTGCCCAATCAGAACTTTTCAGAACAATCTGGGAAATGGAAAGGCCTTTAGTTAGGGAATTTTAGCAAAATATTTGGAACATCTGTGAAAAAATTTACTACCAATAGCTTTCTTCACCAATGTGTTCTTATAGGTGTCTAGAATCACCTCTCAAAAAGTGCAACCCCAAATCCTCGTGGAAAATCCTGGAGAGCCAATCAAAGTTAACCCTCTAGAACCTGAACTATGAAGGAAAGGTCAGAAAATTCCAAAATTTTGAAAAGGGACACTTTATTGGGTCTTAAAACATTTTTGATTTTGTTTTATTTTTTTTAACATTCCTTTGTATCATTTATTTGTTGTATCATATTTGATACAAGGGGTATTAAAAGGGGTATTTTAAGTCGGTTTTACTGCCTCCCCCTGGCCAGCCGGGGCGCCTGATGGAGGGGAAAGGAACTGGTTGGAATAACGTGTTCCTTCCACGCGCTACGTCCAACCAGGGAAACTCTCCCCTGTCAGGTGATAAGAAGGTCAGTTAGCTCTCATGCATTGAAGGAGGCATGAGCTCGGCCCTGGCCTCCCTAGGTTGGCAGAGGGAGTGTAGTGCCCAGGATTACATAGAGATTGGCACTGGGTGTAAAAAAATAGGGTTACAAAATCGTGGGATAAAATTTTGAAACAAAACAAAAAATCAAGTCGGTTTTAACGTTACAAAAAAAAAAAAAAACATTTATTTTATACCTGTAGTATCAAATATGATACAAATCGTAAAGGACTATAGACCTGTAGTATCAAATATGATACAAACACTTTGACATCATAAAAAACAAACTCAAATGCTAAATTTTGAGAGCTCATAAGTGCATTCAAGTTATCCAACACTTATTTCAAAATATTAGTAAAGATATACTAGGAAAACGTACCCGAACTGCTTAAAAAATAATTGTTTGTTAGCAGTGCAATCAACCTCTCCTGTTTAGTTGATGGCAGCCATTTTGGGTCAGACCACCTGAGGCTCTGTAACTACCTGCAGTGCAAATGGTATGGTCCAGGGGGAAGTGGGGATGTGTCAGATATGATACAACAGGTTCTTGGTCCAAGTATTCATAACACTGATTTATTAAAAAATCAGTTTAATGTGTGTATCATATATGATACGTTTGGTGACATAGGGGAAGGAGCCCAGAGGGCTTGGGTGAAAAATATGAAAAGAAATAAAAGTCTTGTGAGGTGTCTAACTAGGGGTTTTCAGGGGTGCTGAATCCATTCCAACCATTATTTTTGAGTAAAAATGTCTCCCTGGCCATCTAATATTGGTATATTGGTTATTGTTAGTGTATAATCAGTGTATAGTCAATGGTAGGGGATTGGGGTGTTGTTGAATTGATTCTATTTTGAAAAATAAAATAAGAAAATATTGCTAAACACTTGATAAGAGTGTACACCTACTGTGCACATGCTCAGTGGGATACACTGTCTGCATGTGGGGAAGGAGCGGGAGTGTTGCATCCTGGCAAATATGTCTGGACGATTTTAAGGTACGGTAGTTTATCTACTTTTTGGCATTTATTTTCCTCTGCTGGCAAAACTTTTGATTACTGTGAACACTTGTCTTTTAGTAGACAACATGGAAGAGGATTCTGTAGCTTGTGGCTTAAGGTGCTTCATCTGTGGTGGTCCTGAGACTGAGATTCAAAAGCTCTCAAAAGTCACCCAAAAAGGCTATGCACAGATGTTGTCTTATTCTGAGAGTGTGGATGATGCAGCATTAATCAGAAGACTACATGAGGACTGGAAAAACTGAGATGACCCCAAACTAAGATACCATTTGGAATGCAAAACCGAGCTATACAGTCGTGCAAGAGGTATATCCACTGGAAATCGTACGTATTTTTCAATGTGATGAAAGTTGCCACTTGCAGATTTCAATCCTATTCTATGTTGTGAGTGACATCATAATTTAATAAAAACTTTAAACATAATCTATTCTTTAGAGCAAGATGAGCAAGACCAACGGCCAGACAGGAAGAAAAGACGCAGGGCATTGTCTGGGTCAAGTAGTTCAAGTGCTAGCTGGCACACTTGATCTACCATAATACTTGCATCCTTTGCAATGAAGGTATCAATGCTGGCACATTGAAAAGAAACCCTGGTAAGTCTTTTGTATGTAAGATTCAAATGAATTTTGATAATTGTTTTTCTTGCTCCTCATTGTAGGCTTCCACTCAAAGTAGAATAATTTAATCATGCACATACTGTATGTGGCTACCTTTTATCCAGACAGAGCTCGGCAGTTGTATCGTGCACCTGATAATGTCTACCAGGACCAACTGAAAGGAGTTTGATGCAGAGAGCAAAGCGACGAGGTGATGACTGGGGACTTGAAGTTGCTGGTCGCCTGGTGGCAGAAGAGGCAGTATATCATATTCGATGCAGAAGAGACTTTGAGAACCCTGTTACAAAGTCTGAGGTAACATTATATGGATACACAATACAGCTGTACAATACAACTCACATTTCTTATCCTGAGGGAAGAAATATAATTTCTAATAGTGAAACTTTTGATTTCAAAATAATTTATTCTGCAAGATTGATATGGGTCCAGGAATGAGGGGGACTAATAAAGGATAAGAAATGTGAGTTGTATTGTACAGCTGTATTGCGTATCCATATAATGTTACCTTAGACTTTGTAACAGGGTTCTCAAAGTCTCTTCTTCATCGAATATGATATACTGCCTCTTCTGCCACCAAATCTATAATACCAGACAGGCGACCAGCGACTTCACGTCCCCAGTCATCACCTCGTCGCTTTGCTTTCTGCATCAAACTCCTTTTCAGTTGGTCCTGGTAGACATTATCAGGTGCACGATACAACTGCCGAGCTCTGTCTGGATAAAAGGTAGCCACATACAGTATGTGCATGATTAAATTATTCTACTTTGAGTGGAAGCCTACAATGAGGAGCAAGAAAAACAATTATCAAAATTCATTTGAATCTTACATACAAAAGACTTACCAGGGTTTCTTTTCAATGTGCCAGCATTGATACCTTCATTGCAAAGGATGCAAGTATTATGGTAGATCAAGTGTGCCAGCTAGCACTTGAACTACTTGACCCAGACAATGCCCTGCGTCTTTTCTTCCTGTCTGGCCGTTGGTCTTGCTCATCTTGCTCTAAAGAATAGATTATGTTTAAAGTTTTTATTAAATTATGATGTTACTCACAACATAGAATAGGATTGAAATCTGCAAGTGGCAACTTTCATCACATTGAAAAAAACGTACGATTTCCAGTGGATATACCTCTTGCACGACTGTATAGCTCGGTTTTGCATTCCAAATGGTATCTTAGTTTGGGGTCATCTCAGTTTTTCCAGTCCTCATGTAGTCTTCTGATTAATGCTGCATCATCCACACTCTCAGAATAAGACAACATCTGTGCATAGCCTTTTTGGGTGACTTTTGAGAGCTTTTGAATCTCAGTCTCAGGACCACCACAGATGAAGCACCTTAAGCCACAAGCTACAGAATCCTCTTCCATGTTGTCTACTAAAAGACAAGTGTTCACAGTAATCAAAAGTTTTGCCAGCAGAGGAAAATAAATGCCAAAAAGTAGATAAACTACCGTACCTTAAAATCGTCCAGACATATTTGCCAGGATGCAACACTCCCGCTCCTTCCCCACATGCAGACAGTGTATCCCACTGAGCATGTGCACAGTAGGTGTACACTCTTATCAAGTGTTAGCAATATTTTCTTATTTTATTTTTCAAAATAGAATCAATTCAACAACACCCCAATCCCCTACCATTGATTATACACTGATTATACACTAACAATAACCAATATACCAATATTAGATGGCCAGGGAGACATTTTTACTCAAAAATAATGGTTGGAATGGATTCAGCACCCCTGAAAACCCCTAGTTAGACACCTCACAAGACTTTTATTTCTTTTCATATTTTTCACCCAAGCCCTCTGGGCTCCTTAACTTTGATTGGCTCTCCAGGATTTTCCACGAGGATTTGGGGTTGCACTTTTTGAGAGGTGATTCTAGACACCTATAAGAACACATTGGTGAAGAAAGCTATTGGTAGTACATTTTTTCACAGATGGTCCAAATATTTTGCTAAAATTCCCTAACTACTTGGGTGAGCCATATCTCCTTCTGGATTTATCTGATTAAACTCAACTCAAACGTTATTTATAAAGCATGTATTACAAGACCATAGGTCGACCAAAGTGCTGTGGAAGGTCAGAACAAAGAACAAGACTGACAATGACAAAAAAAAACTAATCATGACAAGAAGGCCAAATAAAGAGGCATACCAAATCATCTCTATATATATATACAATCCGCAAACCTGCGCATGCGTCGCTGATTGTGCCTTGTGGTTGTGTGTCTGCCTGGATGCGCGCGCACGAGCAACCCCAACTACCCCACAGCGCAGCTCAACCCAACACCTTCCTTGCCACATCCGTGAAACGGGCGAGAAACAAGCGCTGCCGTGGTCTATGCAAACGAGCCCCAAAAGCTCGCCCAAATACGCCCAAAATCGCTTATACAAAAGGCAGACCTGGCAACGCAGGCTACACCAATCATTTGTGCGAGATCTACAAGCTATGGGGCAGAGACGCTATGTGCCATACATCGTATCTTAGCAACAACCTAAGCGCTAACTCTCATTGGTCCTGTCATGCTTAGGGCAGTCTCCAGACAGCAGCATCAAGTACTGCCTCACATAGCTCGCTGCCGCCATTACAGTCGGACGCACCGAGCCCAGCTGGATAGCACAATCACCGCCATGTCTCTAATAAATCGCCCTGTCATTCATATTGTCAACACTTTGAGGTCACTGCAGCCTCCTACTAATGTGACGCATGTTTATGTCCACTACTGTGATAGCGATCATTGTATTTCACTGCTTACTTCCCAAGGGTGCTTAACATGAGCCTTTAGCATGTGGCTAACGCTAACGCACCCGGAAGTCTGCCGAAGGTATAACATTGGGTCCATTGGGTCTATGCTTATGAGTCTGCCGGAAGTACCAATATTGGGTCGTGAGCAGGCGCAGTAGCATTTTAAATGCGGAAGTAGTGCATTCTCAGATTTGACCACCAGGCGTGGCAGCTTCACAGTTCTACCGCGGCTCTGGGGGCTTGCTCGACTCTCTTTCTTGTCCGTGTGTGGTGCAGTCTAAAGACCTGACTGAAACACATCAGCTAAACGGACACAACTATCAAGCTGGTTTGGAAAATACAAAGGTTGGATCCTTCATTTATGCCTAGAATGTCATGGCATCGGCCTGTCTATGTTGAACGAAGCAAAAGTGTAAAAAAAGAGACTGGCTCGCGAGGCTAGATAAACAGCAACAACGCGTAGCAAAGTGCTTAAACACCTAATATAATTTAGTACTGTGAATGCCTCTGATTAGATGTGGGGAGGTGGAGAGAGGCAGAAGAGCCCATTAGCACAACAAGACTCACCTGTTACACACAATTAACCCATGGCCTTTATAGGGCTTTATGTTTTTTTTGTTTAGTAGGCTTTGGACAGAAGCCCGGAGGGACCGAGCGACAAAAGCCTGCGTGCGTGTTTGTGAACCAAAGGGTAATTTTGCATGAATTAATTGGCTCTTTAACACCACTTGTGCTCCTTAAAACTAAATAATTACGAATGGTAGCCTATCTCACTGGGATTGGACCTAGTTACTATGTTCACCCCCAGGTAAAGAGCTGTGCAGCAGTAAAGAGCAACGAAGACCCCATTCTGGGTCACATTTTCCTCACTGGGAGGGACAAGGGGGTACACTTTATCTGCACTCTCCACAAAGTTTATCTCGGCATCAAAAGAGCATTTCCATTTAACCCATTTAGAACTGGGAAGTTCTGTGTCATTTTAAGATTTATTTGGCTATTAAAAAAATAGCAGATATACAAGCTCATAGCGCGGCACCGATTTGTGCAAATCTTTTATATACATTTTCAACTTAAATCTTTGCTTCTGGGGGTCCCTGGAACAAAATATTTTTAGATGGGAGGGGAGTCCGCGGACAAATACATATTATTTTGGGGGTCCTTGGCGTGAAAAAAGTTTGAAAACCATTGATAATAGCAACATAAGTAAAAAAATAAAAAAGTTTAGAAGACATTTGTAGAATCCCCAGAAGCAAAGTGTTCGCTTTAAAAAAAAGTATATATATATATATTCAAACAAAAGATGTGCACACATTTTCACGATTTTTCTAAAAAAGAAAAAGTGCCGCGCTACGAGCTTGTACATCTGCTATTTTTGAATAGCCCAAAGAAATCTTAAAATGACACAGATGCGTTCCCCGGTCTTATAGGGTTAATTCCTCCCGTGTTACCACTCGAACCCTTTGATGCAGCGGCTCAGTATGCAAATCTTCATATTGTTAGAGAGAGGTGAATTAGCATTCAGGTTTTTTTTTTTTTTTCTCCACGTATTATCTCACTTTGGGTTTACATAAACACTCATTGTCGGCATGGCAGTGGCACTTTGAATTATGTATTATGCCTCTCTCTCTCTCTCGGCTGAAGCCCCCAAAGTCGACATCAGCATAATTTGAGATATTCGCCCATTTCCTCTTTTTCTTTTTTTTACTTGTTGCACTGGCACGTTTGGCCATTAACCCATTAAGACCGGGAACGCATCTGTGTCATTTTTTTGATTTCTTTGGGCAATTCAAAAATAGCAGATATACAAGCTCATAGCGTGGCACTGAGTGTCACGCTACAAGCTTGTAGATCTGCTATTTTTGAAAAATCTTGAAAATTCGTGCAAATCTTTGAATATATATATATATATATATATATATATATATATATATATATATATATATATATATATATATATATATATATATATATATGTATATATATTGTTTTTAAAGCAACATTTTTTTACTCCAATCTTTGCTTCTGGGGGTCCCTGGAACAAAATGTTTTGAGATGGGGGTCCGCGGCCAAATACATAAATTTTTTAGGGTCCTTGACATGTTTTTTTTTTAGAACCACTGATATTATAGCAACATAAGTTTAAAAAAAAAGAAGATTTAGAAGACATTTGTAGAATCCCTAGAAGCAAAGATTTGAGTTGAAATGTTCGCTTTAAAAAAAATAATATATATATTCAAAGATATGCACACATTTTCAAGCTCATAGTGCGGCACTATGTAGATCTTGTAGATCTGCTATTTTTGAATAGCCAAATAAATCTTCAAAATGACACAGATGCTTCCCCGGTCTTTAATGGGTTAATATGTATCCCTCATCTGAAGCTGTGGTAGAAGGCTAACAGCTTATGAGCTCCCCCCCGCTTCCACCTAAACAGATGAAAATGTGGAACACGCAACGCGGGACAGACTTGTGCACTCATTCGTCCAAACAAATATGACATTAGGTATTCTCGTAAATATGTCCGAAAATAGGTGGCAGGGTGTAGTGCTGGCTGCTTCATCTCTAAAGTTAGGAATAAGGTGTTGAAGAGGTTGATCTAGGAAGCGTTTGCCTGTGTTCTTATAGATCTGAGGCATTTATTTAAATATTTCTACGTAAAAAGAGCACAGTGACATCGGGCCAAGTTGAAAGCAAACCAACCACACTACTGAACATCTCAATATTTGAAGTCAATAGACACAGAGGCAACGAGAACAAAGTTCTGCATCTCTTGCATCTTAAATGATTCCGTTCGTTCATTAAGCAGTGACTGAAAACATGCCGTCACGTTGGAACCCTTTGAAACATGGCAGGATTTGCATCGTGCAAAATTGTGAATCCCTGCAAGGGCTTAGCTTCGGGTGGTCTTGGAAGAGAAAATGAATGATAATTATTATCATTGTAATAGATATTGTAGAATGCCAATCTGTTCTAAATCATTTATTTATGTCTTTTATTTGGACCAGTGGTGGAAAAAGTACACAAATATTTTACTTATGTAAAAGTATCAATACTGCAATGTAGAAGTACTCTGTTACTAAGTCCGGAATTCAAAATTTACTTGAGTAAAAGTTCAGAAGTAATGATATCAAAATTGTCTTAAAGTACCAAAAGTAAAAGTGTTAAAATATTTGAAAATAGCAGATCTACGAGTAGAAGTAAAAGTATAGACAATTGGAAATATTCCAGTAAAGTAAAAGTACCTCAATATTGTACTTAAGTATAGTACTTGAGTAAATGTGCTTGCTCTTGTTGTTGTTGTTGTTGTCATTCAACAACTGTTCCAAGGGCTTTTTCTACTACACTATTCTCTTTTGGCTGTTTCAGCAATACAACATACATGGACGTTCTCAACTTAACCAGTCAGCATTACTAGTGTCACTTAGTTTAGCAGATATCCTTCTAGAGCAGTTGTTTTCAACCAGTGGTTTTTCGCGTCAAGGACCCCCAAATTGACACATATTACATATTACTGTACAGTATCATCATCATTAGTGTTCACTCTGAGAGTGTACATGGTTCCATTCTCAGAGTTACCAACACGTACAGGTTAATTTGGTTCCTAACTATTGATTTGGCTGGGGACCCCCTGGAACCCCCTCAAGGACCACTTCAGAGTTACAGACACATAAGGCTCAATTCGGTTCCTAACTATTGATTTGGCTGGGGAGCCCCTGGAACCCCCTCAAGGACCACCAGTGGTCCCCGAACCACTGGTTGAGAACCACTGTTCTATAGAATAGCATCTCAGGGTATAGCGAGGTGTTGAAGACGGCACCCCGGTAAGCTCGAGCCACAGGGGCGGCCATTTTGGCTCCTGTGAGGGCATGGAGAGAGGACTGGTCCAGCACGCCAGTCTGTTATGTTTTGTTCATTATCTTTCAATACAACTTTGTCAATCCTTGATCTTTGTGGACGGTATTTTTTTTTCTCCATTATATCATCATCTGTGTTCTTCTAAACGTTTTAAGATTTTTTTTAACTTAGATATTTATCCCACCATTTTTGTAACCTATTTTTTCACCCAGTGCCTATTATCTAAGTAATTCTGTGCGCTACACTCCCTCTGCCAGCCTAGGGAGAGCCTATAGAGCCAAGCTCATGCCTCCTTCAATGCATGAGAGCTAGCAAGCCGTTTCTTATCACCCGACAAGGGGGAGGTTCCCTGGTTAGACGTAGCACGTGGAAGGAACACATTATTCCAACCAGTTCCTTTCCCCTCCATCAGGCGCCCCGGCTGACCAGGGGGAGGCAGTCTAGAGACCAGGATTACTGCATGTTTTTGTGAGGTCCAATATGACGGACCCGTACCGAAATGGACCTCTGAAAAATGGACCCGGAGCCGAATGGACCCGAGCTGTTATTAGAAATCTGAGTTCTAGAGCCGAACAGTACCAAGACCCGTATAGAACCGTGAAATACCAGAACCGGACCCGTACAAAACCAGAGGCCCTGAAATGTTCGAATGCCAAAGTTGTTTGCCAACTGGTAATTGGAAAAACTGGTTATTATTAAGAGTTGTCTAGAGTTAAATAAGACTTGTGTTTCTTACTTTCTGACCTAAACGTAGTCTCCCTGGTTGCTGCTGCTGGCAGCGCCCCTGGTCATAACATGATGTCTAATCCCAGTCAATCAATGCGGACAGTTTGTAGATAAAAATTAAATCCACGTTTTCTTTAGAAGTATGTGTAATTATCCTCTGGTATTTTGGGGGTCGGGCTTACGTGACGACCTCTACCTGCAAGGATAGGTTAAAAGTTAACTGAATGCATTTTGCCAAAGGAATATCATAGGAACTGATCAGTCATTTATTTACCAGACTTTAAATGTCAACATGCAAATGAATTTACGTTGCACACAAGTGTATCTGTTATTACGATCAGAATAGCTTACATTATACTAAGCTGTGAATCTGTTGACATAACCGAGCAAGTCTGTAGCTTTATATGTACATATTTATTGATACAATTTCTTTGTCTAGAATCTTGAGATGGCTGCTAGATATGCAAATAAAACTGATGGTTTTAATGTGCATATTTACAGACAGGCAGTCAGATAGTGCAGAGTACTGAAATAGAAATTGGATCTATTTATTCTAATTAATCCAAATGCATGAATAGTTGAAAGCTTCCATGCGTGAACATGGGAAAACCTCTAACCTCCCATCCTGCCCCGGGTCAATACAAACCTTCTTCATAGTCAATGTTCCCTGGTTAAGTAGCAGTTAACATGAGATGACAATTCCTTTTCCATTTTCATATCTACACGGCACGACGTGTAACTGTATGTCCTCGGGACATACTGTACTGTAGAGATGAATTTTGATTAATTTCTTTGATCAAGTCATCTTCCCCGTGCTTAACATCTACGCAACACTAAAATGAAGTGTGGGACATGCTTGGGACCGGTACGTTTTTTTAAATTGAAATAGTCTGTCGCTCACACATGTACGGTATGTGCAGTGAAATGTTGGTGTGACATGCTCCGCAGACTGTGCTAACAATATCACAACAAAAGACATGATAAAATTCAAGAACAGAGTTAAAACTTTAGCAGCAATAAATAAATAATATACTGAATAAAATGGAGAATACTTTTGCATTCACAATTCATAAATACAGTGCCATTTGGGTGCCGGCCTATTTGGGGCCGGCACAGGGACTTATACAGGCTTTGCGGTACAAACGTGACGTGACAGGGGCGTCAATTATGGCAGGTGCCATACCTTGGCTCATACCTTGGCTCCCTTCTAAAATGCCCTCTGCGTCCTTGCACACATACACACACACACACACACACACACACACACACACACTCACACACACACACACACACACACACACACACACAAATTCCGTGAATTATATTACATAAATATCTATAGATTATTCTGCCAGCAATTATGTAAACAAATAAAAAGTTCAACTACACTGCATTCAATGTTTTCTAGATAAATGTTCTTCACAGAGGAGACTGCCAGACCCTACAGTGCGTCTCTTATCTCAGCAGGCCCGGTATTTCTGACATAATGTTTCACACTTTGACGTCCTGATGATGTATGAAGTTTAAAAAAAGGACGCTAATCACGAACATCCGAGCCGGTTGGCCTTCAAACACAAACACTGCATGTGGAGGTCATTAGCAAGAACTGCAGCCAACAGGCAGCCCTCCTGCAGGTCCTATCTGAGGATATATTGTATTAATTCATTCATTAATGTATTCATTCATTCATTAAGTTGTGTGTGTGCGTGTGTGTGCGCGCGCGCGATGTGTATGTGTGTGTGTGTGTGTGTTTACTTACTGCAGAACTTTCCATGATAATAGCATTTCTCTTTTCTTGGTTCTCATTTTCACATTTCAAAGCACCATTTGAACCCAAGCATGCCTATTCTGAGGGGAACATTCACCGAAAATAGCAGATCTTACAGAAGCTCACAACTCGCCCCAACGTGATGCGTTGTGAGCTCGTAGATCGGCTGTTTTTGGTTTGAGATTGAGATTTGGAAGGAAAAAAAGCGGTCCAAGTAAAGTTGTAACTCAGGCCTGTTTTACAAAGAGTGGAGGGTTTAACGTTTTAGGTTAAAATGCACAATTAATTGTAAAACCATGGACACCACAAGAGACCAGCTTACAGCTGCTCTTTTCGGTGGGTTGAAAGCATATTTCAATGCTTCTTTTATCGCATTACCTATTATTCACCAATGTGTTAGCTACCCTGAATTATATGTGTTTGTATATGATAGTGTGTGGCCAAAAACAGCCATTGTGCAGTAGATCGGCTATTTTCGACGCACGGCACCATCGTGCAACAAACTATACATTGCACATAGGCCTAGGCTTTCTGATGATTCTTGCCTATAATGACATGCCCAATAGGGGTGGCAGGGTTAATGTGGTTAATACTGTATACTAGGGCATTAACGAATAGTGATTTTTAGCATTCGAATTATTCGACCTATAAGTAGTCGAAAATTCGATTAATCAATTTGATTATAAAAAAAAATAATAAAAAAAAAGTTTTGTCATTGATGACTCGACTCAAGGAATGCGAGTTGACGTCAAACCAGCGCTCACAGCTGCGTGTCTGCTGTAGAAAAGCCACTAAAAAAAATAGAATAATCGAATAGTGGTTTGATAGTCGAATTGTCGGTTTGATATTCGAATATTCGACTATTCGGTGAATGCCCTACTGTATACCATGGATCAGTGGTTAGCACTGTTGTTGCCTTACAGCAAGGGCCTGCCTGCCTGTAGAGTTTGCATGCTATCCTGTTCGTATGTGCCGCACATACAAACAGGATAGCATGCAAACTCTATGGATGCAGGCCCTTGCTGTAAGTTACAGCAAGGGCCTGCATCCATGTAGAGTTTGCATGCTATCTTCTTGGTATGTGTGTTTCCTCCAGTTTTCCTCTTTTCGGTCACGCTGTGCATTGGTGTACATATACTTCCACACTGCCATTGAGCAAGGCACTGACATGGCCTCAGAGACAGAGAGCAGAGAGTCCCAGGGCGCCGTTGTTTCACAGACTGTCCATCTATCTCACACCTGGGTCGGGACCCCTAGGGGAGTCCCCAGGTGACAATGAAGTGACAATTTAAGGACTTTTAAGACCTTTTAAATACCTCGAAAGAAAGAGCTAAGACCATTACCAAATCAAAAGTAAACAACAAGCTATAGTATAAAAATGGTCAAACATTGGCCAATTTCAAATAATATAAGAAAGAGGCGATCTACAAGCTCACAACGCCTCGCAAGCTAGTAGATCGGCTATTTTCACAGTATTTATCTGTGGAACCGAGTGAAACAAAACTGAATGCCTCAACTCCTACAATTCCAAGTGCTTGTCATGGTGGGGGGTCCCCAGTTCAAACATGATTATTTTGGGGGGTCCCCAGTTCAAATATGATTATTTTGGGGGGTCCCCAGTTCAAATATGATTATTTTGGGGGGTCGCAGCCTGAAAAGGTTGAGAACCACTGCTCTAGCTAACTTTTTTTCTCATTAAGATCACTGCAAAAGGTTTATAATGCAGCATATAGTATAGTAAAAAAGCAATTGAAATAAACCTCAGTCTCACAAAGTCACAATAAAGCAGCAATGTTTGCTCTTGATATTATCCTCATTTCCAGAGGGGCATAATAATAATCAAATGAATTTACCAGGCACGGCCACTAAATATAACTGGATGCAACTGAAAATAGCAAACTGTCTGGGTGAAGAAACACACTCGGCAAGGGCAGTTGCTGAAGTGAAAACTGTTCCAGAACAAAGTGGTTCATGAAAATTGTTGTTTAGTTCAGATAGATGTGAAAATAGGATATCAGAGAAAAGAACTAATTCCACTCCTTCTCTCCTACCGGAGACATTAGCATCTTTCCGCCGGTCACCAAATTATTGAATTAGGAATGCGACAAAAACATCTCCATGAATTCTTCATTGGGAGTGTAGTTAATAGAAAGCTCGAAAAAGTGCTCCTCGGAGCACAGGTCTCCGCCAGGTCAGGTATGTTATTGTGGCCTCCTGGTGGCGCTATAATAGGCCAATGGGAAAAGGGTGCCATTTATTCGTAGGCCTTTCACGGCAATCGGACACTGCATTCATGATTTGAGGCATTTTGTTCCAAAAATGTGTTTTGCTAAATTAGACCTGCTGGTGACGCTATAACAGACAATGAAGTGACAATTTAAGGACTTTTAAGACCTTTTAAATACCTCGAAAAAAAGAGAAAGAGCTAAGACCATTACCAAATCAAAAGTAAACAACAAGCTATAGTATAAAAATGGTCAAACATTGGCCAATTTCAAATAATATAAGAAAGAGGCGATCTAAAGAGGCGATCTAAGCTCACAACGCCTCGCAAGCTAGTAGATCGGCTATTTTCACAGTATTTATCTGTGGAACCGAGTGAAACAAAACTGAATGCCTCAACTCCTAGTGCTTGTCATGGTGGGGGGTCCCCAGTTCAAACATGATTATTTTGGGGGGTCCCCAATTCAAATATGATTATTTTGGGGGGTCCCCAGTCCAAATATGATTATTTTGGGGGGTCGCAGCCTGAAAAGGTTGAGAACCACTGCTCTAGCTAACTTTTTTTCTCATTAAGATCACTGCAAAAGGTTTATAATGCAGCATATAGTATAGTAAAAAAGCAATTGAAATAAACCTCAGTCTCACAAAGTCACAATAAAGCAGCAATGTTTGCTCTTGATATTATCCTCATTTCCAGAGGGGCATAATAATAATCAAATGAATTTACCAGGCACGGCCACTAAATATAACTGGATGCAACTGAAAATAGCAAACTGTCTGGGTGAAGAAACACACTCGGCAAGGGCAGTTGCTGAAGTGAAAACTGTTCCAGAACAAAGTGGTTCATGAAAATTGTTGTTTAGTTCAGATAGATGTGAAAATAGGATATCAGAGAAAAGAACTAATTCCACTCCTTCTCTCCTACCGGAGACATCTTTCCGCCGGTCACCAAATTATTGAATTAGGAATGCGACAAAAACATCTCCATGAATTCTTCATTGGGAGTGTAGTTAATAGAAAGCTCGAAAAAGTGCTCCTCGGAGCACAGGTCTCCGCCAGGTCAGGTATGTTATTGTGGCCTCCTGGTGGCGCTATAATAGGCCAATGGGAAAAGGGTGCCATTTATTCGTAGGCCTTTCACGGCAATCGGACACTGCATTCATGATTTGAGGCATTTTGTTCCAAAAATGTGTTTTGCTAAATTAGACCTGCTGGTGACGCTATAACAGGCCAACGTGAAAAGGGTGGCATTTCTTCCTCAGCCTAGAGGGAATGTGCGTGTGAAATTTCACGGAAATCGCAAGCTGCGTTCATGATTTCAGGCATTTTGTTCAAAATGTACCAATCGTGCAAACTTTGGAAGCCAACCTTAGCCAATGAGGATGGAATATGGGAAATGGGACAGATCCGTGTTGATCACATGACTATAGAGATACTGTGTACCATGACGTTTGGATGTGTGCATGACGTTTGGATACAATCTGTAGGAGTAATATCAAAAAAGAAAGAAAAGATATAATTTAAATAAAAGAAACAGTTTAAGCTTATAAATAAATTGACAAAAACAAAAAACTAAGGGCATTTTGTCTATCCTTTCAGTTTGTTTTAGTTAGTTTTGTAAACACACGACACAGTTTCAGTTAGCAGTGTCGGCACCATCTTGTCCATCTACATCTGAAAAATCAGACCCACCACCGTCTGAATGTCAGGCGATAATTCCGATTGACAAAGACGAGGAAGATTGTGAAACTATGCCGGTGTCTGTCGTTGCAGGGAGTTCAAACACACCCGGCTCCCGCTGCAACTTCCAGAGCCAGTCACAGCAGCTTAAAGTTTGGACCAGAGCCCCCTGTGAAACATACTTCTCCACCAGTCAGAGGATCTCGGTTCCGAGACACCAAATCAGGTGAAATGGGATAAACATCCGTGGCCATGGGGTAAGCACTTTATATTTGAAATCTGAACGTTAATGTAGATGTACGGGTTGTAATGGAGAAAGTGCAAAAACCAGGTTGAAGTCCAGTCGTGACGGATGAGCGTCGTGTGATCCATGGCGAGGTTTAGAGAACTTTGACCAACTTTTCCTCCCACCGTGGAGATGGCGACATTAAGACACTATAGGCATATAAATTAATGCTAAACATAGTTGTATTTGTTGTTGTTGGTGCATAGCCTTTTCTTCCCTTTTCCTCCCGCCGTGGAGATGGCGAAACTATATCCACCTATAATTTGACAAACCTCTGTAGTGGTGTGTGGTGTGGTGGTGAGGCCAACATTGGTTCTGCCCGTTTCTCCTCAGTGGCAGGAGCAATTGATCTGAATTTGCACACAGCCATTGACCATTACCATGTGCACCTAACAGCGAAGCCCGTTTTCCGATTACACCAAATCTCAGCTGTTTATTAGCGTTTTTGTGTTCGCTGGCTCCCCGGTTGCTAGATCATGTGCGCATATCCCCCCACGGGTATGGTCTAGTGATTATAATTTATAATGCTCAACATAATTTATTTTATTTGTTGCTGTTGGTGCGATCGTGATCGTGTTTCCACAGTATGTGTTGCTTTTTTGTGTATATAGTGGGTCTATCTACATTATATGAAGGCCGTTATTATGTGCGCAGTACTTTTTCTGTTTTTTTTTCTCCCGCCGTGGAGATGGTTAATTAATTACATTAAGACATTATAATGGTACAATTGTATTTGTTGTTGTTGGTGCATAATTGTAGCCTATACTTGTAGCCTTTTTCAAAGCACTTTCACTGTGTTGTTCATTGTATACAGTAGGTGAGCATTTGCTTGCTATATATAGGGTTGTTGAAAAAGCAAGTGCCCCCCTTGGAAAAATGAATACCCCCCTGCTGATTACCGTCTGGAGCCGACACTAGTTACCGTTATTGTTTTTTATTCTATTTCTTTGTATTTCAGTTAACAAAAATGTTTTTTCAATTTTAGTTTTTCGTTATTTTGTTATTTTTTGTAATAACCTTACTAGTAGATCAGTTATTTTACACTATTCGCCTCTATAGCTCTGGTTGTTGTTAGACTTGCTGTGTGTGTGTGTGTGTGTGTGTGTGTGTGTGTGTGTGCGTGTGCGTGCGTGCGTGTGTACATGCCGAGCCGAGGGGAAACAGCTGTGGGCCCAGCGCTGCACATTACATGTATATCTGCCCCACAGCAGACGGCGCGAGGCTGAAATCAAAGCTTTGGTGAGGTGACGAGGATGCACGCCTCCACTTCAGGCCCCTGTCTGCGCTCGTCTCTGATGTGGGAATATTTCTGAGGCTATATCTTAGCTGTCTGCACCAGAGGTAGTTGTATCTGACTGCAAAAATGGAACAGGGGGGGTGAAAAAAATACAAGAGAGCAGTGTTGCAGACATGCCCTTTTAGCATCCACCAAGCTTCACGAACCCACAGAGACCTGTATGCAGTGCCAGGTTCTGCCTTTTATCAGTTTGCCAGAGTCTTTGACAGCTAGTGTGTGCAAACAGATCCAGGTGAGGAAAATTAATCATAATTCTGGACGTCGGCCTACAACAGCGGCAGCATGCAGGTTTATATACACCAGTCTCCAACTTCACTGTGCTCTACGGACCGCGGTTATGAGGATTTTCACGGCAAAATAATATATATAGCTTGCTTTCAGTGGTGTAAAGTAACTAAGTACATTTACTCAAGTACTGTACTTAAGTACAATTTTAAGGTATTTTTACTTTACTGGAGTATTTCCAATTTTCAATACTTTTACTTCTACTCCACTACATTTCAGAGGCAAATATTGTACTTTTACTCCACTACAATTATTTGAAAAATGAAGTTACTAGTTACTTTGCAGCTAAAGTGGTTAATGTATATTGTATAATATAATAATTTATATTATATTATACAATATACATTAACCACTTTAGCCCTATTTTATACATAGGCTGTTTGAAAGTAGCCGATCTACAAGCTCACAACGTGTCGCGATGCGACGCGTTGTGAGCTTGTAGCTATTTTCTTGATAGATATTTACTTGTAGGCTATTTTCAAACATTTTAGTACTTTTACTTTTGATACTTAAAGTATGTTGATGCCAATACTTTTGTACTTTTACTCAGGTAACATTTTGAACACAGGCCTTTTACTTTACTTTTTGAGTATTTTTATATTGTGGTATTGCTACTTTTACTTAAATATCTGAGTACTTCTTCCACCACTGCTTGTTTTTCATTCACCGCTGAATGAAAAACGAGAAGAGGATTAAAAGAAGGGGTCTAAATACGACGAGGCATCCCTGTGGATCTCTGATGTTATCTACGACGTATCTATGATGTATAATGCAGCGTTCACATCGGCAGCTACAAAGATACAGGCTACCATTCATTTTCAATGAAAGCGACATGAAGATACGAAGACACATCCGACGTTTGTAGCTGCTGCCAAAGCTATACAGCAGCTACAAAGCTACACAAAAGTTGAGCTGGTTTCAACTTCAGCTACAAAGATACCAAGCTACAAACATGCTGTGTAGCTTTGTACTTTTGTATCCGCCATTGACGTTCATTATCCTACATACAGTGGTGGAAAGTAACTAAGTACATTTACTTAAGTACTGTACTTAAGTACAATTTTGAGGTATTTGTACTTTACTTGAGTATTTCCAATTTCCAATGCTTTTACTAATACTCCACTACATCTCAGAGGCAAATATTGTACTTTTACTCCACTACAATTATTTGAAAACTTTAGTTACTAGTTACTTTTCAGATATAAACTATGATATTATGAAACATACATTAACCACTTTAGCCCTATTTTATACATAGGCTATTTGAAAATAGCCGATCTACAAGCTCACAACGCGTCGCATCGCGACGCGTTGTTGTGAGCTTGTAGATCGGCTATTTTCAAATATTTAGTACCTTTACTTTTGGTACTTTAAGTACATTTTGATGCCAATACTTTAGTACTTTTACTCAAGTAAATTTAAAATGTTTGACTTTTACTTGTAACAGTTTATTTTTATATTGCAGTATTGGTACGTTTACTTAAGTAACAAATTTGAGTACTTTTTCCACCACTGCATGCATATAATTTTAGAAATGTCAGTCAGTCACTCCTTGGTTCTCCTCAGTGGCTTAAACAATTGCTCTGCACTTGCACATGGCCATTGATCATTAGCATATTATGCACATCGTGAGGAAGCCCCTTTTTCTCTAAGTCACAATTTAATATGTTTATTTGCGTTTTGCTGTTAACAACGGACAATCTGAGTCCGCCTCGGCCGATGGGACTGTCGTCATGGTTACAGCCCCCCACCCTATGGGATCGCGCATGCACGGCCATGCGCGGCCACAGATTACCGCACATTATGTTATTAGCTGTTGGTGCTAAGCTTTAGCCTGTTGTTTACTCACTGTCTGATACGTGTATGCGCGGCCACCTACAGTAGCATACCCCTTGGGGGTCTGCCGTCTGTGGCTCGGGGTGGGTGTGTGCGTGTGTGTGTGTGTGTGGGGGGGGAGTTTGTGGTCGCTGGCTCCTGGGTTGCCAATTCATGTGCGTGAAACAAGCGACGGTGCTTGCACTTTCCATCCCTGATATACTGTCTGTGCACAGCGCAGTTTTTAAAACATACATATACACACACACACACACACACACACACACACACACACACACACACACACACACACACACACACACACACACACACACACACACACACCCCTCTTCTAGACGGCTTGCCTCTGAGGAGCCACGCCATAAAACAAGTGCATGCATGGGGAAAAGTGCATATCTTCATTAGGTTAATCTTATGAAAAAGGAGAGTGCCACTGTGGGTTGCTGTTGTTTATCCTTCTCCCCTGCTTGGGTTCACGTGGGTAAATAAATAACTTTTGGGAGCATTAAACAAGAGTTGTGAGCCCCTTCTTCATAAATGGAACTTCTCTAATACTTCATGGTTTGGCTCAGCCCCAAAGACAGGGGGGATGTGCATGAAATCTATCATAAAATGGTCTAATAGTGGATATCCAGCATATCTATGGCTGGCGGGTATACCCCACGTGACTGGAGTAGTAATGCCCTTTCACAAGGCATGCAGTGACACTTTTCAACATTACTCATTCGGAGTCCTTTTGGGTTAATGAGGTGAGGGTTCCTTCACTGAGAGCGGTAGGTGAGTAATAAATAACCATTATCAATTATACACATGGACGAATGAAGTCGCATCCGTGTGTGTAGACTTTCTCTCTGCTTCTCTGGTTTCACTTTGTTTTGCCCAGGAGCTTATTTAAACTGTATGTGAACTTTCTGGGGTATAATAACCCATCAGTTAAAAAAAAAGTAAAACAAAATAGGTTATTCCGGTACGTTTTCCGTCGACTTTTATCTTGGAAAAACCTCATTATTACATGAACAGAGGAGTGCCTCCTCTTGATGTTTAATACATTAAAGAGAAGGATGGAACTCCTTTCAACGTGTGAAATGTAACCCACTGTGAAATACTGACCGTGACATGAACCGACCAAAACTGGAAATGGGGATATTGAATATAAACTTTTAAAGTTGTATAATACAACATATGACAGCAGTTGAGATCGGTTTTGATTGTTACATGTCTCTGCTATCAAAAGAAAGAGAAAAGAACGGAAGAAAATAAAAAAGACAGCTTTATGAACTGTTGAACTACAGCCTATACTTGTTCTGAGAAATCAGACTTCAAATACATTTAATCACCGCCAGTGTTGCCAGATTTCGCAAGCAGTCGTTGTACGAAAACAAGCCCAAAAGAATTGCCAAGGCCACATGAGCGCACACACACGCACACGCACACACATACACACTCTGCTATTTTCGAAGAAATCTTGAAAAAATATGTGAACAAGATGGAATGTTTTTGAAACGTTTTGAATACACAAATTCAATCTCACAAAGGGGTCACAAAATGATTTCAGATGGAGGTCTGCGGACACATCTATATTAATTTGGGGGTCCTTGGAATTTAAATGACATCAGGAAGCAAGCCCAAATAAGCACTTTTCTAAACACTTTAGAAACAAGGCCAAAAAACAACAATCCTCAATCTACCGATATTTACAAGCGACTTTACAATAAAAAAAATGCCCAAAGTCCCCTTCAATAAGCGGAATTGGCAACAGTGATCACAGCACTGGGAAAAGTACACCTCATATGCATAAGTAAACACACACACACACACACACACACACACACACACACACACACACACACACACACACGTTGGACTTCAATTTTGACTTTCAGGTGAATGCTCGATATCAGTGCATTGTAGTGCATTATGATGCATTATAAAACATTACAAAAATAATTAAATAAATAAATAAATACAAATAAAATAATGTGCAGTTCCACTGAGTTTATAATGCATTATGACCAGCATTATATTATTGAAAATTTAAAATAATGTTTTACTTTACAAAGTAACTGTTAATATCACCCAATTTGTACACCTTTGTTTACCACAGCCTATAGAAGGGACAGTCAGCTTTCCGTCAAGGCAGCGATCACTCGATCCCATATGGGTTTACACTTTACAACATCTGAAGGACGTTACTCTCTAAGGAGTCTGGCCAGCAGCTCCTTCTTGTCCTGCAGGCCTCAAGCCTAATTTATACTATATGAGCCAAGCCACGGCTCATGACTCATGGCTCCTGGCTCAGTACTGGATACTACTGGAGCTGTGAGCCATGAGCCACATGGCTTGGCTGAAACAGTATAAATTAGGCCGCAGTCATTCTCCAGGCTTGACTATTGCAACTCCCTGCTCGCTAGCTCTCCCAGCACGCTCACACAAGCCCCTCCAAACGATGCCAGAACGCCATGGCACACAACCGTCCAAAATGTTAACGTCTCCCCATTTTTGCGTTTCCCTTTGCTGGCTTCCAGCCGCCCCGCACCCAAAACACTGGTGACGGGCCAACAAGGCAATCAAATGCATGGCCAACCCCCTTCCCTGAGGACATGAGCCATCCCAATGCCCCTTATACCACTCACTTAGATCAGCTAACAGGAAGTCTGTTCTTCCCTTCCCTGACACTCATGGCCAATGCTTCACATTTCCTAGACTCCTTCTCACTGCAAGGCTCCCAAGCTGTGGAATGACCTCTCTCTCTCTCTCTGTGACGACTGCAGACTCACTCTCCCCATTTCACCACCGCAGTCTCAAAGCTCTCTTCTCCAGAGTCTAACTCACTCCCTAAAGTGCTCCTCATCGTCCTTGTATCCATTCTTGGTGTATATTTTGATAGTTGCTAGTATAATACTTTGCAGATGTATGTTACTTAAACAACAAATTATGTTATGCAATTTGAATGTGTATCTATCCTATCTATCCTTAGCCTGGCATGGCCAGACTAATATCACTGTGTAAATATTAGTCTGCAATCTCTGTCTGGAACCTGTATTTCATCATATTTGCATACTGGGCCCTGATTGGTCCCTCACTACTTCAGAGGGAGAGAAATCCAATCACAACTGAGCGGTGCCAGACCAAATCTCCCCAGAGCAAATGTATTTTGCAATGGCAGATTTGTCTGATTTCCAGGCTTATCTACTGTACCTATCTACCTATCTATCCTATTGCTTAATTCATTATAGTCATCGATGTCCATACAGAACAAACACCCATCTGGTTTCTTTATCTACAACAATTATATCTGGTGAATTGGCACGCGCACACACGCTTGCACGCACGCAGGCAGGCACACTCACGCTGCCTCTGTATCTGCACGACTCGCTCTGCATGGAAACTGTCAAACAGAAATGGCAAAGAGTCCCCGCCTTGGGACTTTCACCTCCGAGTGATGATTGAAAACACACTCAGACAACCAAACGACCTCTGAACGCTTATTGTTTCCTTCCTGATTCATTACAAGCTGTATTCCCCTCAATGGGGACCGCGTACGTGGTCTCTGCTAGCTTGCGCGCGCGGTCGAAATGCAAAAGAGGCATAAAATTGAGTCCCCCAAGTTGTGGCGCATCACGCCCCGCGAGAGACGTAAAGAGCAAACATAAATCTTATTAAATATACTCAATCTCCTCTGCCAGCGGTGTTGTGCATTCACAGCATGTGCCCTACAGGGCGAGTTGTTTGTTTCAGTAGGATATGAATGAATGCAATAAGAATAGCTGTCATATTGCTCAGCAATATACAGTGGGAATAGTCATTCTAAGCATCACAATGCATGCGCATAAACGCCATAAAAGTCACTAGAATTACCGTAGCAGCTGCCACTTTACATTTGAAATGCTTTTTGAAAGGGCCGGTCTATTATGCTCATTTCCTGCTATTATATTTTTTTGTTATTGTGGGACTCCACTAAAGTAGCTTTGCGTGATTGACGGTTCAAAAAACTTCATTGACAGTTCAAAAAAAGACAACTTATTTATCTTTTTTGTACTGGCTCTTGGTGAAGCCTTCATTTCAGACTGTCTGAAACAGCCAGGCAATGTCTCTTTTAACCCATTAAAACCGGGAAAGCATCTTTGTCATTTTCGATTTATTTGGCTATTCAGAAATAGCTAGATATACAAGCTTATAGCACGGCACGCAATGAGCTTGTAGATCTGCTATTTTTTTTTTTATCGTGAAAATGTGTGCAAATCTTTGAATATACATATATCTTTTAAAGTGAACATTTGTAACTAAAATCTTTGCTTCTGGGGGTCCCTGGAACAACATATTTTCAGATGGGGGTCCGCGGCTAAATTCATATCATGTTGGGGGTCCTTCACTTGAAAAGGTTTGAGCACCACTGATATAGCAACATTTGTTTTTTCAAAAAACTGTTGAAGACATTTGTAGAATCCCCAGAAGAAAAGATTGGAATTACAAATGTTAGCTTTAAAAAAACATATATATTCAAAGATTTGCACACATTTTCACGATTTTTCAAAAATAGCAGATCTACAAGCTCATAGCGCAGCACTCGGTGCCGCGCTATGAGCTTGTATATCTGCTATTTTTGAATAGCCCAAATAAATCTTAAAATGACACGGATGCGTTCCCGGTCTTAATGGGCTAAACCCCCTCTAAGCCCACTTTTCTTCTGACTGGCCATCGTCCTTTTTATGGATGGATGAAAAGCATGTACAGAGGCACTGTGTGGACAGAAGCAGTCTGAATGTTTATCTTTTTGCTCACGGGGCTTTATTTGAAACTCTGGTCACGTTTAAACATGAACATCTGACGTTGTAACATTCTTGCGTACGGCATAAAAATAAGGAAAAGCGTATAACAGGTTCCCCTTTAATCCATTAAGACCGGGAACGCATCTCTGTCATTTTAGATGTCTTTGGCTATTCAAAAGTGCCGCGCTACGAGCTTGTAGATCTGCTATTTTTTCATGTATTTAGAAAATTTGTGTAAATCTTTGAATATATATATTTATTTTTTTAAGTCAACATTTTTAACTCAAATCTTTCCTCCTGGGGATTCTACAAATGTCTTCTAAATCCTAACAGTTTTTTATTTTTATTATGTTGCTATAATATCAGTGGTTCTCACATTTTTTCATGTCAAGGACCACCCAAAATGTTGTTCCAGGGACCCCCCAGACGCAAAGATTTGAGTAAAACATTTTCGCTTAAAAAAAGATATATACATACAGTACAAAGATTTGCACACATTTTCATGATTAAAAAAAAAAAAATTATATATTTTTGAATAGCCAAAAAGAGATCTAAAAATGACACAGATGCGTTCCCGGATTGAATGGGTTAATGATTCAACAGCTCTCTATTCACAGTCACTGTGTATTAAAAAAACAAGAGACTGTTGCCAAGTTTGCCATCACTTATCATCTTGTGATGGGGAAAACAAAACTAAATGACTACACCTTCTCTCTCCCTCCCTAAACTACTTCTGAATGACAAAACAGTGCTCACAAATAATGGCCGTTTATGTAGTATATTTCACTAGGCAGTGTGTGTGTGAATGTAATACACAATGTAAAAGACTCCTTGGACGACGGTGCTATTCAAATTCACACCGTTTAGAAAATAACAACGGCAGCTGTGTGTCTCCATCTCTCATTACCGTCTGAGCTGTTAATTTTAATCCAGTGTATCACGGCCCACTTGAAAATCTCTAAAGCAGGGGGTCCTCAACGCTTTCAACAAGGACCCCTTATCTGAAATAGAGATTAAGCAGGGACCCCCTGTACATATCGTATAACACTGTGTTGCATATTAAACTTTTTCATAGATTTCATAGACTTGTTTGACAGCACTATCACCACTGTTGGATTCATGTTAATGTGTATGTTCAGACATGTAACCACATAAATGTCAACACTTAGTGAACTTGACAGTTGGCTCTGTACTTGGTCTGCTCTTTTTTCCCCTCTAGTTCTCCTCAGAATAGGGATGCTAGGATTCAAGTGGCTAATGTGAAACAAGTTCCTATCACACAAAGATTTGGCCCCCCTGTAGTAACTCTGAGGACCCCCTAGGAGTCCCCGGACCCCCTGTTGAAGTGCTCTAAAGTGTTCGAGGCCCACCCATCTGACCACTTAGCACGACACGGCTGCCTTTATTGATAGAATAGTAGGTTGACAGGAAATGGGGAGTGACATGCGGCAAAGGCCGTCAGAATCTGGACTTGAATCCGCGACGCGCTGTCAGGCTTCTTTGGAGTCTAGGTGCCCGGACCGGGCCTGAGAATAGCTGTTTTAATCCTATACTGCTTGTGCAGTTGCTGTGCAAATTGCAAATGAGTTGACATTATGCTCAGGGGGTTATACAATGTGTGACAACTTATGACTGATTCAAGTCCAATTGAAGTGCCTTCAGTTGTTTGCGATCTTTTGTCATTTTAATTACTTACCGTTTCTCAACAACCAGAGGCAATGTGTAACAACAATACACCTCGTTTGCACACAAATTGCAATTAAATATACAGTTTATGCTAACAAAATCGAGTAGGACCCTGGGTGTGCAAATTGCAGTAAAAACCTGAAATTGTGTAAATACCCCAGTTATCCAAAAATGTTCTCTTCAATGTTGCACTTCAACTTCAAACAACTTTATTTTCCTTTCGGAACTTCATTTGTGGTTTGTGGTTTAAACACAATACTGTACAATCACAATACATATATACCCAGGTCACTATAAAAACACATTAAAACTGCTACTTAAAAGGCATGATAAAAAATATAAATGATATGCAACCTATGCGAACCTTTGGTTCTCAAAGTGGGGTTCAGGGACCCTAAATGTTCCAAATTGACCGTTACGGGTCTGTAACTCTGAGAATTACGGAGGTCCTTGAAATAAAAAAAAGTTTGAGAAGCCCTGCTATAAAGTGATGTTGAACACCGATAGAACCTTGGGTTTTATAGCTACCTCAGCATGATATATTGTGAGTCCAGATATTGTCATCATCTTTGCTTCTGTGCTCTGTGAATGAGGAACTGAAAAATACGATTCTGTTTACTTCCTTTGGCACAATAACAAAGCAGATTCTGCCAATAAAGAGTCCTGTTGTGTGATTTCTTTTCTGCCTATTTTTCCTATTGGTGTCGTCATCACTTGCATTATTACTGTAGCCTATATTGCCCCTATGATGCCCCGGCGTCTGCCATCAGACCTCTGGAGCTTGTTCAGAAAGCTGCGGCTCGTGTGGTGTTCAATCGCCCCAAGTTCTCCCACACAACTCCCCTTCTTCGTTCTCTACACTGGCTCCCCGTAGCGGCTCGCATCCAGTTTAAAACCCTGGTGCTATAGCCTATAGGGCAGTGAAAGGAACAGCTCCTTCTTACCTCCGGGGCTATGGTCGAGGAACTTTTAGCCTTGCCTACTTGTTGTCAATTATTTGTATGAGCTCTTGTTTTATTGGAACTTGTTTATTTTGATACACTTATTGGTTTTAGCTCTTGCTCATTTGTGTCCGCTACTGGTGAATGCCGCCTCATGTCGCCAGTGGAGAAAGACTAGGAAATCACGAAATAAATTAGATTTTTTTTGGTGTGTTTTTCGTTTTTTTTTTTGCGCTTGTTTTGGGCTTGTTTTCATAGACCTGGCTGCTTATATCGCAGAATCTGGCAACATTGGCTGCAAGCTGTTCAAAGACCCCTTAAGGCTAATTTGTGCCTGATGTAAAATGACGTAATATTAAAATACTACAAACGCACGCAAGGCGAGATTTTGTGCTTTTTAAAAGCTATTATAGGCATTTAGATTGCTTGAAAATATTGGTAGCTGCTTTTGATTTGTTGTGAGGCCTGTGCTCAAAATGTTAATTGAGTTCAATAAAAGTAAAAGTACTAAAGTATTGGCATCAAAATATACTTAAAGTACCTAAAGTAAAAGTACTAAAATGTTTGAAAATAACTGATCAACAAGCTCACAACGCAATGCATATTGTGAGCTTGTAGATCGGCTATTTTCAAATAGCCTATGTATAGGGCTAAAGTGGTTAATGTATGTTTTATAATGTAATAATTTATATCTGCTTTACTTTACTTTATCACAGACATTTTAGCATGTTGAGATTTATTTTTGAAATACAGTTTTCTTTGATTTGGCCAACATGGCAAAAGAGGATGTTATCAATTATGTGAAAATAAACAAATTAGTTCAATTCTCCTCTCTTTTTTATTCTTATGATTTTTTTCCCAGATGATCTACTGGCTTAAAAATGTCAGAGTTTTAGGTCACTTTATTCTTCCCTTTGGGAATTTTGTCCTGGTTTATGTCCAGCTGCCACATAATGTACTGTTTCACTGTACATTTAGAAATTTAAAAGCAGGTCTGTCTTGTCAAGTGTGTTTCTAGTGTTGACAGCTAACCTACTGTCACTCCTGTAGGGGAGTGGTTAGGGGTGGGGGAGTGATTAGGGGTTGGATTAGGGGTGGAGTTGAGTACCTATTGTCCCTCCCATTGTCACACCCATTTCTGGGCCACTGAGGTGTTAAAAACTCTGGGATCTTTGCAGGGCAATTTCTCTGCTTTGGGGTTTAAGGTTCAACAAGATTCAAACGGTCACATCTTCTTTACATATTGTCCAATTTCAATGAATGATACATCATATGAAAGCTTATATTCTATAATTTAATAATATTAAAAAAAAAAGAAATCCGTTTCATTTTAGCATCGGCTCTTCAAAAATAGCAGATATACAAGCTCACAGCATCTGCTATTTAAAAAAAAATATTATAACTAGAAAATGTGCTCCTCGGAGCACAGGTCTCCGCCAGGCGAGTACTGTTCCTGATTAATCCTGTCTTACCTATTTATATTACATAATTGTCACGTGAAGCTTGACCAATCTTAGCTTGGCTGAGACGGACACACTCGGAGGGTAAAACTCTCCTGGCGGAGACAAAAATCACACCCAGTGTGAAGTGAGCGGTGTTATTTAGAAACAACAGTGGTCATCTCAGTGATGGAAGCTCACTTTTAAAAAAATGATTTTTTGAAGTGCGTGGTGCTATTTATAGGTTATTATTTCATCATGCGTCTCGCTAGCCAATCAAAGCAAAGGGTCTGAATAGAGTCAGCCAATC
Source organism: Gymnoscopelus braueri (assembly GCF_963280865.1). Taxonomy (NCBI): domain Eukaryota; kingdom Metazoa; phylum Chordata; class Actinopteri; order Myctophiformes; family Myctophidae; genus Gymnoscopelus; species Gymnoscopelus braueri. The sequence continues at coordinate 16,689,702 of NC_137626.1, forward strand.
ACGGTACAATATTACATATTGTCACGTGTCACGTGAAGCTTGACCAATGTTAGCTTGGCTGAGACGGACACACACACGGAGGGTAAAACATACTCTCCACCATGCCTTCGGCCTGGCGGAGACAATAATCTTAAAAGTGTGAGAACTACTGATTTTTGTAGAATCGGCCTCATGTCTTAATGGGTTAATATAATGTATGGGCAGAGACTTTACCACTGTGCGACCGAGCGCCTATCTGGGGTCATTTGATCAAGATGTATCACTCAAATTGTCCAGATTCCATTTTAATTGGCTATGACTCTGCCTTCCAAAGTTTGCAAGCCCTTGGTAGGCAACCCGGCCTGGCTGAGATTTGCGCTCCGAGGAGCACTCTTTTCTAGTTTATCTTTTCCATTTATTTTTTTAACTTAATTTCATACTGGAAGACGACAATTGAGGGTTGACTGGGCTGAAACTTTATCTCGGTAAATGAAAAGGAACTCCATATTTGGTTATGGCTGACATCATAGTGACAACATAATGATGACGTGAGCTTTGAATCAGCTCAGCTTAAAACCAGACTGCACAGTGTGAATGACACACATGGAGAGAGACATCGAGGAGGGCTTCATCACCTACCTACAAGAGGAACTATTCCAGCAGAGATCCAGGTGTTTTCCCCGTAACTAGTCCTGGATCGTAAGGCCACATTTCATTAGTTCTTTGACCATTACAGCCGATGCATAGCAGCAGCTTTGACGATGAACCCACTGTTCCCGACGACGAATCAGCAGCAAGGAAACTCAGAAGAATCAAGTCCTTACAGTAGTCAACAGTTTACCAAGACTTTAACTCAATCGGAAGTAAAGAGACATTGTCTGACTGACACAGGAAAGAAAACTCACATCTGTAAACAATGTGCCAAGAGTTTCAGTCTGTTACGTAACCTGAAGATACACCAGAGTGTCCACACGGGAGAAAACCCTTTCTATTGTAAACAGTGTGGGAAGAGTTTCAGTCTGTTAAGTATCCTTAAGAGACACCAGAGTGTTCACACTGGAGAAAAACCTTTCCACTGTCAACAGTGTGGCAAGAGTTTCAGTCAAATGCATCACCTGAAAAGACACCAGAGTGTCCACACGGGAGAAAAACCTTTCCACTGTAAACAGTGTGCCAAGAGTTTCAGTCTGTTAAGTAACCTGAAAAGACACCAGAGTGTTCACACTGGAGAAAAACCTTTCCACTGTAAACGGTGTGCCAATAATTTCAGTCTGTTAAGTAACCTGAAAAAACACCAGAGTGTTCACACTGGAGAAAAACCTTTCCACTGTAAACGGTGTGCCAAGAGTTTCAGTCTGTTAAGTAACCTGAAGAAACACCAGAGTGTTCACACTGGTAGAAAACCTTTCCACTGTAAACGGTGTGGCAAGAGTTTCAGTCTGTTAAGTAACCTGAAGAAACACCAGAGAGTTCATACTGGAGAAAAACCTTTCCTCTGTAAACAGTGCCATAAGAGTTTCAGTCATTTAGGTAGTTTGAAAGAACACCAGCGTATTCACACTGGAGAAAAGCCTTTCCTCTGTAAACAGTGCCATAAGAGTTTCAGTCGGTTAGGTAATTTGAAAGAACACCTGCGTATTCACACTGGAGAAAAACCTTTCCTCTGTAAACATTGCCAGAAGAGTTTCAGTCGCTTAGACTACCTGAAGAGTCACCAGCATGTCCACACGGGAGAAAAACCTTTCCGCTGTAAGCAGTGTAGCAGGAGTTTCAGTGAGTCACATCAACTGCAAAGACACCAGCGTATTCACACTGGAGAAAAACCTTTCCACTGTCAATAGTGTGGTAAGAGTTTCAATCGCTTAGATAACCTGAAAATACACAAGTGTGTCCACACAGAGGACCTGGGTGCTGCAAGTGCATCGTTGCTCTAATTAGAACAAAACTTGGCACAAACACCGTTCAGGTGTCTCACAATAGTCACACCAGGCTGACACGGGAGTGTGCCACACCAGTGTGCCAGTGGCCTTGTAGATCTGCTATTTTTGAATAGCCAAAGTGTGAAATGATGCTTTTTAGCTCAAATCAAAAAGTGACACAGATAACTTGATTGCTCTGATCAGTGCAATATAGGACTGGATTTTCTCTATCTAGTAACTGGAGTTATGCCGTTTAAACCCCAGCCAATAGGAAAGCAGAGGGGTCGGGGCTTCAAGGGTAAGACCACTTTGGTAGAGGTTTGGGTTGTGTAGTTACCTTGCCATGATGTAACTCCAAAGGTGGGCAAGAAATCAAAAATAATTGCTCCATTGATTAGAAATTGATAATTCAAAATATGCTCCTCTTTGACTTACATTGTACGGTAAAACAGCTCTCAAAGTCACTCTTTTTGCACTTAAATGAACCCAAACATAGCTGATTCAGACAATATAGAACCTCACCAAACCCAGTACTGTTTTTTTTTTAAATAAAAATGTCAACTTCCTGTTGATTTTACTATTTGAAGATCTGGATCCGGATCCGCGGATCCAGTCCAGGTTTTCTACTTATTAAAAATGGCAAAATCAACAGGAAGTTTTATTTTATTTAAATAAGCAATTACAGCCTGTCCCTATTAGTAGGGGGTACTAAGCACAAAAAATTGCCAAATCGTTACGCGGCGGATAAAAGCACCAAATTTGGTACACGCACTCTTTAGGATGTATCTCATCATCTCAGAAGGGGTGCCCAAAAATTTGGACCCATTAAAGGGTTTTTTAAAGGAAAAATCAAAAATGGCCGCCAGAAATGACCCATGATTCCTAAAAGTTGATATAATTCTGACATTTTGGCTGATTGTGCTAAATATAACTTTTACATTTATAGTAAATAGACTGATATTAAAGGATTTGGCAAAAATAACCCATGAAAAATTTCTTAAATATTTTTTAAACAACTCTAAATGCCCAAAATTGTCTTAAAAACCACTCTGAATAAGATGACCTTCCACATTAATCCTTTTCTAAGTGATATATTGTCAATGCCAAATATACTTAATTGTTTTCTAAAACTTTTAAAAGACCCTATGAATGATTACCAATACATAATATATTGTACAAATCTTCATATGACCAGAGATCAAGCCCTCTATTGGGGCACAACTCCATAGCGTTTTAATGCCCCAAAAATGTAGGAGAGTGTGGGAGCAGACTAGCCTGGTAAACCCTCCCTCCAGAAATCTCATTTGTATTTTATGTCAGGAGTGAGTCTGGCCTGCAGACCTATATGGGCAATTTGGCTGTGGGCTGGAGCTGGGCGGGAGTAATGTAGCTTTGATGTCCAAGTGGCCCTTTGATGTCCAATTAAGCCACTTTAGGCTGCAGTGATTATCACCAGGAGTAATTGGTTTGTCTTTGATGTTAATGAGCAGCTTGTATGAAAGGTGTATTGATTAATGACGTGTGAACCACTCGGGTTCCACCTGATTGGCCTACCCCCGCTGTCAATCACAAAACAATGAGCGAGGACGCTGATTGGCTCGGTTATTTGGTAATGCACTAGAAACGCCCATACAAGCCTTCATGCCAGACTCACTCCTGGAATCAAATGGAAATGAGATTCCCGGAAGGAGGGTTTACCAGGCTAGGAGCAGACAGGTTCTCGTGCTTGGAGTGTGGGAGCAGACAGGTTCTCGTGCTTGAAATTAAACAAAGTTGCAACCTTGTGCGGGAAAGCAGAAGATCAAAGACACACACACCAGCACCCCCCCCCCCCCCCCCTTAAAAACGGTCTGGGGGGCTCACAAAAGCCTGAGTAGACGATAAAATGACCCAAAGTTTTTTTGAAAGTGAAATATCCCTTTAACATGTTGTCCCTGCTACCTGCATGTCACACAGTTAACATGTTGTCCCTGCTACCTGCATGTCACACAACAGTTAAGATGTTGTCCCTGCTACCTGCATGTCACACAGCAGTTAAGATGTTGTCCCTGTTACCTGCATGTCACAAAACAGTTAACATGTTGTCCCTACTACCTTCATGTCACAAAAGCCTGAGTAGACGATAAAATGACCCAAAGTTTTTTTGAAAGTGAAATATCCCTTTAACATGTTGTCCCTGCTACCTGCATGTCACACAGTTAACATGTTGTCCCTGCTACCTGCATGTCACACAACAGTTAAGATGTTGTCCCTGCTACCTGCATGTCACACAGCAGTTAAGATGTTGTCCCTGTTACCTGCATGTCACAAAACAGTTAACATGTTGTCCCTACTACCTTCATGTCACACAACAGTTAACATGTTGTCCCTGCTACCTGCATGTCACACAACAGTTAAGATGTTGTCCCTGCTACCTGCATGTCACACAGCAGTTAAGATGTTGTCCCTGTTACCTGCATGTCACACAACAGTTAACATGTTGTCCCTGCTACCTGCATGTCACACAACAGTTAAGATGTTGTCCCTGTTACCTGTATGTCACACAACAGTTAACATGTTGTCCCTGCTACCTGCATGTCACACAACAGTTAAGATGTTGTCCCTGCTACCTGCATGTCACACAACAGTTAAGATGTTGTCCCTGCTACCTGTATGTCACACAACAGTTAAGATGTTGTCCCTGCTACCTGTATGTCACACAACAGTTAAGATGTTGTCCCTGCTACCTGTATGTCACACAACAGTTAAGATGTTGTCCCTGTTACCTGTATGTCACACAACAGTTAAGATGTTGTCCCTGCTACCTGTATGTCACACAACAGTTAAGATGTTGTCCCTGCTACCTGCATGTCACACAACAGTTAACATGTTGTCCCTGCTACCTGTATGTCACACAACAGTTAAGATGTTGTCCCTGCTACCTGTATGTCACACAACAGTTAAGATGTTGTCCCTGCTACCTGTATGTCACACAACAGTTAAGATGTTGTCCCTGCTACCTGCATGTCACACAACAGTTAACATGTTGTCCCTGCTACCTGTATGTCACACAACAGTTAAGATGTTGTCCCTGCTACCACTAAGTGACTGTCACTTCCTGTTTCAGATTTTTTTGGGCACCCCTTCTAGGATGTCTTAGGATGACCCAAGGGACATGTGTGCCAAATTTTATGCTTTTTGGAGATTCTTTTGGTGTCTTTTGAGTCAACGGTCAACAGTTTAGGTGGCCATTTTGGATTTTGTCCATAACTCACTTCCTGTTTAAGATTTTTTTGGGCACCCCTTCTAGGATGTTTTAGGATGACCCAAGGGACATGTGTGACACATTTTATACTTTTTGGAGATTCTTTAGTTGTCTTTTGAGTCAATCGACAACACTAGGCGGCCATTTTCAATTTGGTCAATAACTCACTTCCTGTTTCAGATTTTTTTGGGCTCCCCTTCTAGGATGTCTTAGGATGACCCAAAGGACATGTGTGCCACATTTTATGCTTTTTGGAGATTATTTTGGTGGCTTTTGAGTCAACGGTCAACAGTTTAGGTGGCCATTTTGGATTTTGTCCATAACTCACTTCCTGTTTAAGATTTTTTTGGGCACCCCTTCTAGGATGTTTTAGGATGACCCAAGGGACATCTGTATCAAATTTCATGCTTTTATCCGCCGCGTAACGATTTTTCACTTAGTACCCCCTACTATATTGGCCGTCTAAGAGTCTAAGAGTGTACCAAGTTTGGAGCGTTTAGCATACTGGGAACTGGAGTCACAGGTGTTTAAAGACCAGCAAATAAGAACACAGAGAGGGGGCGGGGCTTAAGCAATTACAGCCTGTCCCTATTGGTCGTCTAAGTGCACCTACCAAGTTTAAGGCGTTTAACATGATGGGAACTGGAGTTATGGCTGTTTAAACGCCAGCCAATAGGAACACAGAGGGGTGGAGCAATGGTGCGCCTGGTTCCTGCACGTGGTTCCTGATGTGGCTATTCTGATGGCAGACCCCTGGCCAGTGTCGGTGCCCAGTTTGGTGCGGATCGGAGCAACGGTGCGCCTCGCAGGTCCGCACGTTACGTTTGTGACGTCCATCCACCCACCCACTAGGCAATTTTAATATAGGATTAGGAATAATATAGGAAAGCCATCCGTGTCATTTTTGCATCGGCTATTCTAAAATAGCAGATATGTGTCCGCTACTGGTGAATGCCGCCTCATGTCGCCAGTGGAGAAAGACTAGGAAATCACAAATTAAATTAGATTTTTTTTTTGTTGTGTTTTTTTTTTTTTTTTCATATTAGCACAATTTGAATGTTGAAGAAGGTTTGTATTCTATCAGAAAGCCGTTTTATAGTCATTAAATGGTTACAATTAGATTGTGAACATGCCTCTGTTTGTAAGAGAGTTTCTGTGTGTATTTTGGGGGTTGAACATTCATGTCCAGCATTTGCATAGAGGTTTTGATTGGCCTGGCTATAGGCATTGTTCTCCAGTTTCACGCACCAGAGTAGCCTCCCTCCCATAAGTAGCAGCATTTTATTAATGTTGCTACAGTATCCTTGTTTATTCATTCATTTTTACAGTAATGTTACACTGTGCAGAAATCAAAAATAGCCGACCTACAAGCTCACAAGAAGTCGTGTTGTGAGCTTGTAGATCTTCTATTTTCATGAAACTTTGGCATTGATTTTAGCATCAACCAACCGCATCAAATTATTATTATTTTCCTGACGTTAGTTTTTTTATAAACAATGTCACTCACCACTGTCTGTCGCGATGTAGTGACTATATACAATCCATATCTATAGTAACAACAAGACAGAGTTTCATTCATTTTACTTTCGCTTTCAACCGCTTTGTTGCCATGTCTGTTTTTATAAGCTATCTATCTTATCTTTTGGGCTAATTTGGCGCTTGTTTTGGGCTTGTTTTCATAGACCTGGCTGCTTACATCGCAGAATCTGGCAACACTGGCTGCCAGCTGTTCAAAGACCCCTTAAGGCTAATTTGTGCCTGATGTAAAATGACGTAATATTAAAATACTACAAACGCACGCAAGGCGAGATTTCGTGCTTTTTAAAAGCTATTATAGGCATTTAGATTGCTTGAAAATATTGGTAGCTGCTTTTGATTTGTTGTGAGGCCTGTGCTCAAAATGTTACTTGAGTTCAATAAAAGTAAAAGTACTAAAGTATTGGCATCAAAATATACTTAAAGTAAAAGTACTAAAATGTTTGAAAATAACTGATCAGCAAGCTCACAACGCATCGCAATGCGTATTGTGAGCTTGTAGATCGGCTATTTTCAAATAGCCTATGTATAGGGCTAAAGTGGTTAATGTATGTTTTATAATGTAATAATTTATATCTGCTTTACTTTACTTTATTACAGAAATTTTAGCATGTTGAGATTTATTTTTGAAATACAGTTTTCTTTGATTTGGCCAACATGGCAAAAGAGGATGTTATCAATTATGTGAAAATAAACAACTAGTTCAATTCTCCTCTCTTTTTTATTCTTATGATCTTTTTTTCAGATGATCTACTGGCTTAAAAATGTCAGAGTTCTAGGTTACTTTATTCTTCCCTTTGGGATTTTTTTGATTTTGTCTCATCTGTTTAAGAAATAGGTAGCTGATATATTGCACTTTTACCTTAGCGCTAGGTATACTCTTAGTTGCTTGTTTTAGAAGAGAATTACTTCCGGTGATTAGTAGTTTTCTTGCCTACCTATGTTGAATGCACTTATTGTAAGTCGCTTTGGATAAAAGTGTCTGCTAAATGACTGTAATGTAATGTATATTGTATTGTGCTAGACAACTTATTTCAAGGGAAATAAGCCTGAATCGAGCATTTCGCTTTCCAAAAATTGCGTACCTGGACTAGTTTGCTATAGCTCCGTAGTTGTGAAACGGTGTGCACAGGTGTGCTGTCTGAGACCAGGTGTCCCTTGGGATTTTGTGACAAGTACACATTATTATTGCAATACAACTATACAAAAAGTTCTGAATACATTTTCATGAAAATGTCTATATCAGTACTTTGTGTGCACTTCCCAATTCCCAATGGAAATTGAGAGAATACAGAATACATACAGAATACATACCCATACAGAAACCAACTCTATATTCGATTTTTTTTTTCTCCCCACAAATTTTCCAAAATAGCAAAAATAGATCAACAAGCTCACAGCACTGGGTGGTGGGACACGTTGTGAGCTTGCAGACCTTCTATTTTCTCTATGAATGCAGGTCTGCTAAGGTTCTACCAAAGTTCAGCATGGCTTCATTTAGGCCCTGTTAACATGTACCCGGGTACACACACACACACACACACACACACACACACACACACACACACACACACACACACACACACACGAAAACATATTATCGGCCATGCCTTTGGCCTGTCGGTGACAAAAAATACCTGTGTACTGTATGTGTGGGCATAGCTTTAGTCTCACAACCACGGTATGTCGTATGTTGTTGTTGCCCCGCAGAGATAATGGTTTGCCAGCTCTACCATGACTTTTTTGCATTCATTTGTTACAATGATGGCTTTGCCAGTGCGTGCGAGGTTGCTCTTACACAACCCTGCATGTAACGATTGTACCCTGTTCCACTGTTGGCTCGCATTGTTATCGCAACGACTGTTCGGTCCCCCCCACTTTTCTTTCAAGTTATTATGTGGTGCAGCAGAGCTCTCAGGCTCCTAGCTACAGATGATCTTTTATTCTATTCACAGCTGTGTGAATATTAGTTACCGCTGTTACAGCCTAGGCTGCCGCCGTGGTCGCATTTGGCTGGAGTCGCCGAGCACATGATCGTTTCCCTCGCCTCCAGGGTTGACTGACTGGCCTTTTGCAAAAAAAAAGTTAACACTAGTACTTGGGTGGGTGCCAATCCTTGTCCTTTGTTTGAAGGCTAAAGCTAATCAGTACAGTCTCCTCCACAGCTCGCTGGCGGTGAGTGCGCGTCTCCTACTGCGGGAGATGAATGAGGCCCCTGGTGAGGCCCCCCGCTCCAATAAATGACTTCTGAAGACAGCCTTCAACCTTCACAGTGAAACCCCCATAGCCTTTCATTGAATCTCTCTTTCTCTCTCTCTGTCTCTCTAGCTCTCTAGTCTCTATAGGAGGGCCAGAATGACAGCCCCTGTCCTTGTGACAGCCCCCTCACCAAGTGTGGATGAATGACCAAACGCTCAGACCCCAAAGGGACGCAAAAAAACAATAATGACAAAGCGATCTAGTCGCTCACCCCTCACGTGAGACGTGTTGATTTTGACACATTTTTTGTTATTTTTAGTCATAGTCTTTTGAATAAAGTTCCATTTTTTAGTCATCTGAAATGTGTTAGTTATTGTCTAGTTTCAGTCGACTAACTATCATAAGATTTTAGTCGACTAAATCTACAGTTGATTTAGTCGACTAGAATGTATTTTGGCGGTGCCTTGATGGCGTCGTAATGGCTGATTTCACACTTGGTTGTGCTCTGAAAATAGCCGATCTACAAGCTCACAACGCGTCGCAGCGCGACGCGTTGTGAGCTTGTAGATCTGCTATTTTCAGAGCACAACACCCGAAAGCAACCAAACATAAAATTACTTGTCTTTTAGTTCTACTGGATCTCCACTAGTCCCTCCCTAACATTTTAGTCTAGTTTTTATTTGTTGACAAAATTGTCAATATATTTAGTCTTATTTTTAGTCATCCTAGCTTAGTTTTTTCGTCATAGTTTTAGTCGACGAAATCAACACTGACGTGAGGCCTCAGCCACATGGTCATGACTTATATCGCAGTGGGTGTTCGCTTATGGGCTCGATGCCCTAACACGTTGGGAAGTAGGCGACAACAGATGCCTCCACTCTCGATGCCGAGCTGAGTGGCAGCGGGGTCGTAAGGTGCCCGTGGAGTGTGTGGGAAAACGTTAGAGCGCGCCGATGTTGCTGCGATTTTGGACTATTATCTACAATCACTGCAGCGCAGGTGCTTTTCCCCGTAATGATCGGACACAACACTCAGGTGGTCATGGTGATTTCATAAAACCACCTACTTTAACCCATTTAGACCGGGAACGCATCTTTGTAACCGCTTTATCCATATTTTATACTTTGGCTATTCAAAAATAGCAGATAGACAAGCTATGAACTTGTAGATCTGCTATTAATTTTTTTTTTTGAATATTTGTGCAAATATTTGAATATGTATATTTTCGAAAGGGAATATTTGTAACTAAAATCTTTGCTTTTGGGGGTCCCTGGAACAACATATTTTGAGATGGGGGTCGGCAGCCAAATACATATCATTTTGGGGGTCCTTGACATGAACATTTTTGAGCCCCACTCATATCGAAACATACGTTTTTCAGAAAACTGTTAGGATTTAGAAGACATAGAATCCCCCAGAAGCAAAGATTTGAGTTACAAATGTTTGCTTAAAAAATATATATACATAAGATTTGCACAAATGTCCACAATTTTGCAAAAAAATAGCAGATCTACAGCCGCGCTACGAGTTCGTACATCTGCTATTTTTGAATAGCCAAAGAAATCTAAAAATGACACAGATGCGTTCCCGGTCTTAAAGGGTTAAAGTACAACAACAGCCACTCTAAAAGCACATACCGTATACAGAAGTGATTCTAAAACTGTGGACCCCTGGGCGTCTGTTGGAAGGTGTCCAGGGGGCCTGCGGAAAAACATCCTTGATAAATTGCAGTGAATCACTTGAAGCTGCAATCCATAACATTTATGTCCTACCCATGGGTTTGCTTTTTGCTTTATTCAGATAGACAGTGAAGAGAGAGAAAAGCAAATGGTCCGTCCATCCGGGCGTTGAACCGGGGACACGCTGTAGAAGGCATTATGCACTCATGTGGTATGCAGTGGTGTAAAGTAACGCAAAGTACATTTACTCAAGTACTGTACTTAAGTACACATTTGAGGAATTTCTACTTTACTTGAGTATTAAAGGGTTAGTTCAGATTTTGAGTATTTTCTGTAGGAAATACGTTTGTAGTGGTTGCAAAGGTATTAATTGATTGCCAGAGTCCCGTGGTCAGAGTTATGGTCCGGTTCTGATAAATATGAAGTAGTTCCGGTAGATTAGTAGATTAACTAACTAGTAAAAAAACTAGCGTCATTTGTATTGTTGACCTATTTCTACCATATAGAGCAGGTTTCGTTCAATTTCGACCCCTCTGTCACATGGTACTAATGTTTGTGTCCAGAATCACTCCGCCGCGGCAGCCTACTCACGCACAAAATATATGACACAAAAAATAGTACCAAGTGACAGAGCAGAGGGGTCGAAATTGAACGAAACCTGCTCTATATGGTAGAAATAGTTCAACAATACAAATGACGCTAGTTTTTTAAATACATTTATTTTTAATGAGCGGCCCCCACCAAATCTACTAATCTACCGGAACTACTTCATATTCATCAGAACCGGACCATAACTCTGACCACGGGACTCGGGCAATCAATTAATACCTTTGCACCCACTACATTAATGGTAAGTATTTCCTACAGAAAATACTCAAAAAATCTGAACTAACACTTTTCATTACTTTTACTTCTATAGGCCTACTCCACTACATCTCAGAGGCAAATATTGTACTTTTACTCCACTACAATTATTTGACAGCTTTAGTTACATTGTAGATTTAGTATGTCAGGTTACTACAAAACATACATTAAATACCTTTATACATTTTGTCCAGTTGAAAATAGCCGATCTACAGGCTCACAATGCGTCGCGACGAGCTTGTAGATCTGCTATTTTCAAAAGATTTTTAAATATATTTTAGACATGATAACTTGTGAAACGTGACATTCTGCATAATGAGTATTTTCTACTTTTGGTACTTTAAGTACATTTTGATACCCATACTTTTGTACCTTTACTCAAGTAAATTTTGAATTCCGGACTTTTACTTGTAACAGAGTATTTCTACATTGCAGTATTGATACTTTTACTTAAGTAAAAATTTGAGTACTTTTCCCACCACCACCCAACCATTCGGCTATCGGGTCGCCCCAGGAGAAAGAACACATTTATATACCGCTCAGCCATGAGGCAGTCCCCACTTGGACAGGACAGGGGAGATGTTGCGCTCATGATCTTCAGGCAGTGCTACTTGTCAATGAGAAGGTATCCTACCTATCTCAGTGCACAGTACATAGTACATAGTACATAGAACACCGCCAACCATTGCAGAGGCCATGTCATTGTATTAACGTACATACAGATTGGATACAATATAATATTAAAATATTCATTAAAATAATGTCCAGATTGCAGCTTTAAGCATATGTACACTGAACTGCCCTACACACACACACACACACACACACACACACACACACGCATGTATGCAGTTCCCGCACGCACATGTGTTCTAAATAATAATCTAAATAATAAAATGACAAACACCCACATTTAACACGGTTGGTTGTTTCTTAACTCATAATGGCAGCAACCAATAACAAGAGCACGAGATATCTGCGGCCACAAGTAGCGTTTGCAGCAATATCTTCCACCACATACTGCATGCCATGTAAAGGAGGCTCCAAGAATCAATTATATCCTTTTTTTCCGGCGGTATATAATAATAGAGTCGGGCCTGTGTCTGAGTTAGCACTCTCTAAAGAGCCTGTGTGATGTCTCATTGAGCATTGTTAGATAGCACTCTCCGAAACTTATCTACCATTTCAAATGGAGGATTCACAAGAGACAGAAGTAATAATTAAAACGGTTTAACCCATTGTAGACCTGAGGCCGATTCTACACATAATGTCTTCTGAATTCTAACAGTTTTCTGAAAAACGTATGTTTCAGTGGTTCTCAAACTTGTTCATGTCAAGGACCCCCAAAATTGTATGTATTTGGCTGCCGACCCCCATCTCAAAATATGTTGTTCCAGGGACCCCCAGAAGCAAAGATTTGTGTTAAAAATGATATATACATATTTAAAGATGTGCACAAATGTTAATGATTTAAAACAAAAAAATAGCAGATATACAAGCTCATAGCACTCGGTGCCGCGCTATGAGCTTGTATATCTGCTATTTTTGAATAGCCAACCAATGTACTATATATAGCTAAAATCTAAAATTACACAGATGCTTTCCCGGTCTTAATGGGTTAAATATTGAGCGTGAAGTTGTATCGGGTTTAATGGTGATAACTTTATGGTACATTGCCACTGGTAATGTAAGAATTCAATATAAATAATTAGCCCCTCCTTAATCATTTATTAACTCCATTGCCATTGAGTTAGTCTGACTGAGATACTGTGGCAGCTGCTGAAATAAAAAGAAAAAAGAAAGAAACAAAAAACATAACTGCTTTTAAATGAAGTCACACCTCTCGTCTGAAGACATTTTCCTGGCATTCATTTTGTGTAAATGGTAATGAATTAAGGTTGAGGGTTATAAAATAGACAGTGACATAACAAGTGACATACACACACTGTAAATCGTACAGAGCATTCTGTAACAATGTGTGTGGGAGGACGGTGGTGTTGACAGGACAGTAGGTCAAGGCAATACATACAATAACATCTCAACCTACAGTACATACCGGATTGACTGTGCTATTTTAAATCCGCTTTCTTTCTCTTTTTTTCTTTTTAAATAGATGTTTAGAGTATGTGATACTTGATTTGAGGTTCTTTTTGTATATGATGACTGATAGTGTTTAACTTTTTTATTGTGATTAATGTATATATATACATTTCTGGATCCCAGGAAGACTATAGCTGTCGTTAAGGCGGCAGCTACTGGGGATCCATATAATAAACAATAAACAATCCTTTCCGTAAGCACTGAAATACCAGGCATGTTGTGAGACCATAAGCCAGATATACCTACAGCATCAACAAATAATGAACAGCAAAATACATTACAGCACTTAAGTCCTACATACTGTACTTTGTCTTATGACAAATAGTGAAAATAGGTGATCTACAAGCTCACCTTGTGTGTAGATCTGCTATTATCAATTGACTGGACAGGAATGGGAATAGAGGCATGGTACAATGCATAATGTGAGTGGTATTTTCAGCAAACATCAGACATGTTTTGTGGAACTTAGAGACTTATATTAACTTGTTGAAAAGGATTGCAATGTGTGACTTTTTACTGTATGTACTGTAAGTTTAGAGAAAACCCTTCCAGCTCTTGTCTCGGGAGTAGGCTACTTGTGTTGGAAAATCACCTTGGTCATCTTTATATTGGTCAGCTGGGAGTTAAAAACGTAAACCCAGATGTACTTAGTTGACTCGCATCCACCAGGGCTCTATTATAGTTGTTCTCAAACCTTTTCTTGTCAAGGACCCCAAATTGATAAATATTTGGCGGACACCCATCTGAAAATATTATGTGCCAGGGACCATCAAAAGAGAATAATTGTGTTAAACTCTTTCAAGATTTTTCAAAAGCTTGTATATCTGCAAGTGAGCTTGTATATCTGCTATTTTTGAACAGCCAATGTTGTATAAATTGCCAAAAAATTATTCTGATGCTGTAACATATTTTGCTGGGGGTCCCCTGGAAACACCATTATTTATATAAATTATTTTAATCCTGGAACCAAGCCATCCAGGCTCCTGGTGAATCATGAAACAACTTATGGACATGATTCACCAGGAGGCTGGATGGCTTGGTTCCTTAACCAAGCCATCCAGTATGGCCAGTATGGCTTAAAAATAGATATAAATATATGTGAATATAAATATATTCACAAATCTTTATGGGAGAAATGAATGGGCTTTCTATCTGTTGAACCACAAAATGGCCGCCAGCACTGCTTTGCCTTATACCGCAAGAAGGATTTGAAACCATAAAGAAGTCTGTGTTGGTTCGTAAATTTACTCGATACTTTAATGTGCCCCCTATTTAATTTTCACATTTATGCAGGGTCATATTGTTTTGCATTACTGGGAGGCAGGCCCTCCCCCCTTTGGGGATGGTACGGGGGTATACTTAATGTCCCTGCTGAGAGAAAAAAAACAGAACTTTAGCTTGCTTTGTGCAGTGTGTTTCTGGCTTATGTGGACCTGGTGATTAGTCAAGTGGAATGAATGAATAGAAATTAATGAATCATTTTTCAGTTTGCTAAGTACCGAACCTCCAGTGGTGTGTACTGGTCGGAGTTTGAGCCTCCCTCTTGTGAATTTGCGTCAGAGAGCTTGGCGTGCCGCATAAATCATATTACCACCACCCCTTGCACACCCACGCGGCCACTCGAGCAGCGTTATATTGTAATGAACGATGGATTTTTATGACGCAAGGACATTTTTTTTGGGGTGCACCAGTAGCTAACCAGTTACCAGTGCACCGGGCCACTTGAATATAACATATTAGAGAGATATTATCATCTCTGATTTGATTCTAGGTGGAGACCTCTTGTTGCATATCATTACACCCACTCTGCCCTTTAATTTCCTATCTCTACAGTAGCCAGTCCAATCTAAGCGAAAAAGCCTTAAAAATATGCATTTTATTTAGCTAGCTGATGTAATATAAAGGGGGTCATTTAAGGCAGTGGTTCTCAAACTGTTTCATGTCATGGACCGACAAATGTATATGTATTTGGCCGCGGACCCACATCTCAAAATATTTTGTTCCAGGGACCCCCAGAAGCAAAGATTTGAGTTACAAATGTTTGCTTTAAAAATGTATATGGTTTGCACACATTTTCACGATTTTTCAAAAATAGCAGATCTACAAGCTCATAGCGCGACACTCGGTGCCGCGCTATGAGCTTGTATATCTGCTATTTTTGAATAGCCAAAGTATAAAAGGTTAAAATTATTTTGATATTTATTAACACATTTTGTTGGGGACCCCCTGGAACCCCCCACAAGGACCCCTGGGGGACCCCGGACCCCACTTTGAGAACCAATGATTTACGGATAGCCTGATCTTAACCATACTAATACAGTAGCAATAGTAAATAGCTAGTAGATCTGCTGTTTTCGGCAGACGTTATAAATCAACCTATACAGAGGGCAGAGACAAGAACGGCCTGCCACGTGCGTTATCAATCTATGATTGACGGTCTTACAGAGCCATTGACTGGAATTTGATATGGTCAAGCTAAATGGAACCGCTGTTCGAAGGACTGCGGTGCCGTTACACTATTATCTATGGGTCAAGTGTGTTCAGATGGGTGCACTTGCACATGACAAGAGATATGAATTGTTTCAGACTTAAAGACACCGTGAGTTTCCTGGCAAAAAAACATAAAAAAATCCCATACAAGTTACGAGAAAGGGGCCTCATCTTGCTCCATTTAATGGACCTTACTGTAATCGTACCCGTTTGGAGAGATTTGACCCTATACCTTTTACCATGTCTTTCATTACATCATGCCTAGTCTCTCTCGAGACAGACTTGTTGGCTCGCACAATTTTCAAAATGCTTCCGACATACAGTTTGTTCAGTACATCGGAAGTGCTGAAAAACATGAAGCGAATGTCTTTGCTCTAAACCAGGGGTCTTCAACAGGGGGTCAGGCACCCCTAGGGGGTTCTCAGAGTTACTACAGGGGGGCCGCCAAATCTTTGTGTGATGGGAACTTTTTTACATTAAACACTTCAACCCTATAGCGTCCCTAATCTGAGAGGAACATTAGCCGAAAATAGCCGATCTACAAGCTCACAACGCCTCGCGCTGCGAGGCGTTGTGAGCTTATAGATCGGCTATTTTCAGCAAAGAGGTTTGGTGCAGAAGGAAAGAAACCAAAGGTCATGTTTACTTAGTAGTGAGGGTTTAAGTGGTTAAATGTCTGAAATAAACAAAAACAACTTTGATTTGCATAAGGCTGATGATAGTTAAAGGTAGGGTAAGTGATTTACTCAAAATAAGTGTTACATATCTCTATATTCTGATAGTACTCATTGCTATAGAGTGTTTGTTCAGTAAAAAGAGTCTCCCATGATGTCTCTCCAGCTCTTTATTAAACAGAAAATGCGTTTTCAGTGCTCTCTCCTGATTGGCTTAAATGTTGTCACCTACCTGAAAATGTACTTTATTCTGTTTAGTAAAGAGCTGGAGAGACTCCTGTGACCGGACAAACGCTCTGTAGCAATGATTACTATCAGAATATAGTACTTTAACCTTTTTAACAAAAAAAAAATGTTTACCAAAAAATATCACTTACCCTACATTCAACTTCAACTAAGACATCTGTGAAATTGATGAAAAAGTTTAATCTGCAACACAATTTCATAAAACATAGTAGTAGGGGGGTCCCTACTTCATCTCTCTCTCACCTAAGGGGTCCTTGAGCCGAAAAACTTTGAAGACCCCTGCTCTAAACTCTGATTCTGTAGAGCCAGACTGGCACATTTTGTATTCAAACATGGTAATTAATTGCTTTCAAACTCTCGACCCTCAGCACTCTGAGCACACAATGACCCTTTAGCCTTTCTCACACAACGGTCCCTTTTTATTACGATTAATGGGTTTTTCAGGTTTACAGAACAAACACCATATATCACAAATGCAACAGGAGCAGTACATCTCGATACAGAGACAGAAAGAGTCCTTGCGAAAGAGTGTATACGGATTCATGAATTAAATTTGTCCCATTTTATGAGTGACTCATCCACTCTGACATTGTATTCTATTATGCTGAAGGAGGCTGTGTGCCAAAATGTGTTTTCTGTATGTTCGCTTTGCCTTAACCCATTAAGACCTGGAACGCATCTGTGTCACTTTTTGATTTGAGCTAAAAAAAAAAAGCATTATTTTACACTTTTTAACATTTTTAACCCAAATCTTTGCTTCTGGGGGGTCCCTGGGACAAAATATTTTCAGATGGGGGTCCGTGGCCAAATACATATTATTGTGGGGGTCCTTGACATGAAAAAGTTTGAGAACCACTGACATAGTAACATACGTTTTGTCAAAAAACTGCTAGGATTTAGAAGACATTTGTGGTATCGGAACCTCAATGGGTTAACAAAAGTTCCTGAAGGACATGTACAGTACTGTACATGAATGCATGGTGACTCACCTTGAAATGTCTGGCAGTAAACAGGTGCGTGCGCTTATGCAACACTTATGTAATGCATGTCAGTAAGCAAGTACTGTCACTATTGCATGCTTATACTTGTTGTGCTTGAGTCATGGTACCACTGTAAAATACATCAACGAGAAATTTGAAATGTGTTTTGTTTTGTTTTGTTTGTTCTGAAGTGTAATATCTGAAGGTTTGTTGATACTTTGTTTTATTGTGTTTGCTCTTACGTTTTCTACTGTGATAAATAATTGAAATGGTAATAAGGTGGGCAAAATAAGCTTTGGCTTCAGCCCATGCCTTTTCTGCCAATAGTTATCTTGCCTTTATTGTACTGTATGTTTAACTGTTGTGTTAAAGTCATGACCCTTAACTAAACTCATTAAACTACTACTAATGAGCAAGCTAATAACATGTTGGAAACACTCACTAATCAGTCAGAGGTCAATATAGCTGGTGCTCTTTGGATAGAGCATATTGCATGTTCTTTTTCTTTCCGGAGATATCCAAGTTACTCCAAAAATCAATACAAACAAAAGATGGCCCAAGGCAGGTATAGAGCTCTGTACTCTTAAGGCCCGTTTATAGCCTACTCCCTTAACGTACAAAAACAAATGTCAGTGTCAAACGATGTTTCCGTCACTGCACTCATAATACTTACTGTGCATCCTTTAAGTTAGCATGGATGTTAAGCAATACCTCCATACAATGTTTGCGGACCGGCATGGTTTGGCTCGGTTAAATTCGGTTCGGTCCGGGGTGGTGGGGGGCGGGGGGGCGCTCATCATTTGTACCAAAACACAGAAGACATTACATTACACTACATAATGTTATATCATTGCCCTAAATGGCGATAAGACCTGAGGCCGATTCTTACTAATGTCTTCTAAATCCTAACAGTTTTCTGAAAAACATTTGTTTCTATATCAGTGGTTCTCAAACCTTTTTCATGTCAAGGACCCCCAAAATGACATTTGGCCGCTGACCCCCATCTCAAAATATTTAGTTCCAGGGACCCCCAGAAGCAAAGATTTGAGTTAAAAATGTTTGCTTTAAAAGAATATAAATATATTCACTTGCACACATTTTCTCGACGTTTCAAAAATAGCAGATCTACGAGCTTGTATATCTGCTATTTTTGAATAGCCAAAGTGTAAATTAATGCTTTTTTAGCTCAAATCAAAAGGTGACACGGGTGTTCCAGGTCTTAATGGGTTAACAAGGAAAGGATGATTAAAAAATCATTATGTCTGTATAGCCTTGATGACCGTCTTTACTCTATGTCTGTATCAGAAATGACTTTGGACAGGTAGTCTAGGACCTGGCTAAGATATGTATGCACTTAATTTAGGAGAGATTATCTCAACTGTTTTAGGCTAATATGACCACAGGGAACAACTTAGGAACTATGAGAAATTCTCTATCCGGGGCGAAATACCTGAAAATGACCACGCCCTTTTTAAAATTCCAACATCTTCTAAACCGTTGGAGTTACAGATTTTCTGAGGTGCTCAAAATGTTCAGAATACTCATGTTTGAAACCCGTGCCCGAGCCAGCAACCCTACAGGTCATCATAGTGGCCAAATCCAATATGGCCGCCACCTGAAAAAGGTTTTGTCTATAACTTTTGAACCAGAAGAGCTATGAATGCAAACTTGGTGTCTGAATCATGTTTTTTGACAATTAGAAACATGTTGGAATGCTTATCTTTATGACTGGGTGTGGCTGGACCTCTATTTTGCATATTTCAAAGATGGCGACTATCTGACAATAGTTTTACTTCCCTTAATCTTCTTCATTTTTGCAAACTTGGTGTCTATTTTATACTTTTTGAACATTAAAAACACATTAGAATGCTCATATTATTGATTGAAGCCATCTAGAGCACTCTGATTTGCTTATTACAAATATGGCCTATATCAAAAATGTTATGTAACAAAGTTTCATCCAGATTTGAGTGTAGAGTTGTTGGAATGAGTTAAGATCAAACTGAAGAAAAGAAACAACCTGTGTACAGATGTTGAAACAATAGAATATGAGTTGAACCCAAATTATACAGCAACAGCCAGTACAGTATATGCAGAGCAATGCTCAGTATAAATTGAATAATATCATACTAGTCAAAGGTGTATAGAATTTTAACAATATTATGTTTAAATTAGATTTTTTTTGGTTCTAATCATACAACTTCTATATCAAGGTGCAACAGACTCCAGATTTGCATAATTTGCTTTATGTCCACTACATGACTTTTGAAGCCACGGTGGAGGAGGATGGTGCAAGCTTTACTGGCATCTGCAAGATGGGTCCAGTAACGTTCCCAAGTCTTAGTCATGGAGTCCCAATACCAGCCCAACATATTGAAATCTGGGATGTAATGGCCTTTTGACATGCTGAATGTATGTATCAGTTCTGTTGCTGTTGTAACACCAAGACAATTATGTACAATGTACAATAATACAGATTGTTCAAATTCTATACATCCTATGATAGGATTACATGTATGCTGTGCATTGTTGCACATACTGTACTAGCTGTAGCTGTATAATTAGGAATGAGTTCTACTCTAAATCATTGTATTGTTTCAATAAAATTACATATGTAAGATACATTGGTTGTTTCATAACATAGTGGCCATATATGTGATATGCACATTAGAGTCCTCTAGATAAATTAAATCATGAAGATAAGCATTCCAACATGTTTCTAATTGTCAAAAAACATGATTTAGACACCACGTTTGCATTTGTAGCTCATCTGGTTCAAACATAGCCAAAACCTTTTTCAGGTGGCGGCCATATTGGATTTGGCCACTATGATGATCCCGAAGGTTGCTGGCTCGGGCACCCTTGCTACATCATCAGAGCATGCCCAGGGTTATATCTGGGACACATTTGGTGCTTTTAGATTGATTCACGCAAATATATTCTTATGGCCCTGGACTGTAATAAGTTGACCGTTTTTAGCTGTTCTGTAATAAAATATAAAATTTTACATTTTACACTTATCTATTTTTCACTAAACATGAGTATTGTGAACATTTTGAGCACCTCAGAAAATCTGTAGCTCAAACGGTTTAGAAGAGCCATCTTTGAAGTAGCGTTCATTTTAAAAGGGGCGTGGTCATTTCCGAGTATTTCGCCCCGGATAGAGAATTTCTCATAGTTCCTAAGTTGTTCCTTGGGGTCATATTAGCCAAGAACAGTTGAGATAATCTCTCCTAAATTAAGTGCATACATATCTTAGCCAGGTCCTAGTAAGGTGGAAAACTTTAGTTAAACTTGTAGAGTGACACGTTACTTTACCTGAGTTACATCTTCTGATAGTTGTACTTGAAAGTTGACATGAAATAATAATCCTGTTTAGTGTTTCATTGCCGCGAGCGTGAAAAGATACAGCTCGTAGTGAAAGGCGCTGAAACATGTTGAAAGGCTAGGATAAAGATACCAAGGATTCAACAGTGATGTCACTGCTATGCAACACGGAAGTAGCACGGCATAAATATACCAAGGATTCGTCAGTGATGTGACATCACTGACGAATCCTTGGGGCATGTGATCGACTCAACTTTTCTCCGTTGTTTGTATAAAATCCTGGTGACGCAAGGTTATAGACTCAACGTTGCCTGCGCATATGGTACAATCCATAAACTTGGAATTACATTGCAACGGTGTTATATTGCATCGGTGCTCTGTAAAGTGTTACTCATGCGCCAGCCATGTAGGCTGCTGAGAACGGAGCCATTGTAATCCCAAGCAGGCTGCAACCAGACATAACCAATTATTGAAGGTCACTTCTTCAGAAAGGTTTTGTATTCACTGGAATCAACGTCGTTGTCCATGATGGTTCATGGGAAATGCAGCGCACCATCTAACAGTATGGTTTCCTATTATCTTGATGGCTACTGTACCTGTTACGTACACCATTGCAGCTGTGCCTCGCTGAACGAACCACCATTGTTTCACAAAAGTAATCATTGTATGCTTTCTTAAACCTGTTATATACTTAGTTGACTGGCGTTCCCCAAGGGCTATTAGGTATGCTAGTATTTCCCTCTACACCAAGCGTTCACAAACCTTTATACCAGGACTCCATTTTCCAGTTTTTATGGGGGAAACATTTTGGCAACGCAGCACTTGAATTATAGTGTAATTATAAAGTTGAAATAAAGCATATTTTAAAAATAAAGCACACCTAATAGCCTTGAATAGGAATATTTGTTAGAAAATACATACACAATACTGCGATTTCTGCTGATTTTGTGTCTTATCAACTTAATTTAAAAGCTGGGGAATTTTATTTCTGTAGACATTTGTAAAAAGAAGCGTACAGTAGCCTATATCTGTAGCTAGAACCCTAAAGCCTCACTATGTAACTTTTTTAATTAATACATTTTTGTCCAATCTATGTTAATACAATAACTTATACAATTGGGGTGGTTGTATTTTGTCTCTCTGCTCTTCTATTGAGACATTTAGATCGTGTCAAAGGTCATGTCTCACCTAGACACAGGATCTGACACGAATGTTGACCCTGATGGTCAAGATTCAATTTATCTCATATTAGCTCAATGGTAGAAATGTCAGCACTTGAAGGAACTGCAGGAAACCGGGTTCAAATCCGGGGTAGAAGAGGAGAGTTACATAGTGCAGCTTTAATAATAAAACCAGAAAGACAGAAAATTCATTCACAGGCTAATAAAACACACAATGGAAAGAATAGCATTTTTTTTCCAGTTGTCAATGTGCAACCCCACCCTCACCCCATAGTTGGAGAACCTCTGCTCTACACCAAATCTATCACGCCATTTCCGCCCCAATGTTAGCCTTCAGAACAGAGAACGCCATAGGGTTTATGTGGTTAACTTGATTTAAAACACCCGAAGCCGCCCGGAGGTACCAGTGCTATAAATAAACACGACTGAGTCTTTAGCGTAAGTGGTGTTCCGTGCAAAGTCAGCCACCACCCCATTTGCCTTAATATATGTTCCTCTTATATTCCAGTGTCATTAGTAGAAGCCTCTGTAATAATAAGCCATGTGATACATCCCCCCACCCCGCCCCCATTCCAGTCTTGGGCGGGCAAACGAGAAGTGGCGTCAGGGGATGGTGGCGTGCGGGGTGGGTGGGTTCGTGCGGCGGTTCGGGAGCTGGGGGGAGCGGCTGTTGTGCGTGTGGATTTATCTGAACTGATCAGAAACACAATTATGCCTTGCTCACTCATAATAAAAGCTCACTTAAGTGGGCTGGAGAATTCATTTATTTATATTAACTCGGTCGCTGTTCGACACTAATGGATGCCTTTCATTAATGACTGAAGGATCTCGCCCAGCTTTGGCGTTCTCGTGCTGGGAGTTTTTTTTTCTTTTCTTTTTTTTAATGAAATAAAAATAGAACAATTGATGAATGAAAACTTTTAGGGAGATTGTATTGAGCGATTCGGACAATTCTGCCAAGAAACAGATTGCTTGAGCAATATTTTTTTTAACCAGTCTTTCACTTTACCCCCAAATCCATCCATCTCTCTCTCTCTCTCTCTCTCTCTCTCTCTCTCTCTCTCTCTCTCTCTCTCTCTCTCTCTCTCTCTCCCTTTTAATCACGTTCTGCTCTCTTGCAGTCCGTCTAATTGAAGAAAAATAAAAAAAATATTTATTCCATTGATTTTTCTATTCCTCCTCCCCTCCCCGATTTTAACAACCTAAAAAAATGTCTCGCTCTTTGCTCTACATTAAATCAATTTCTTTAGTAATGGCCCGTGATTTGTAGAATTGAAAAGGCTGGTTTGGCCACGAGTGTGTATGCAGGCCTACAATATGTATTTGTGTTGTGTGTGTGTATGCATGCTTAAACTCAGTGTGTGCATATTTGCCACTAGCACGAGATTGTGCATCCGTCTGTGTGTGTGTGTGTGTGTGTCATGGCCGGTGGCCTCCGTGTCACCCGTCCATCTCTCCGTTGGCCTGTTGCTACAGACAGATGTTGCCTTATCTCTCCGTCTGCCAGTGTAATCGCCCGGCCACACACACACACACACACACACACACACACACACACACACACACACACACACACACACACAGCCGCCCTGGCTGCCCCTTACCGGTCGCTAATCTCCCATTTGAATTAAAACATAATTGGGAATCATGAATCATTAATCTTCTCATGGACAGCGCAGGCACTGCCCTGTCAACTTGATGCACTGCCTCCCTTGTATATGTATTAACCACATGAACCCCGGCATGTCATAATAGGCGAACATTCAAAGAAAGTATAGCACACAAAGCTTGTAGATATGGCTATTTTCACATGTTAGAATGGCGTTTTCGGTTTTTGTTTAGGTTACCTCACAGTAGCCTGTTTCCAGACGAATCTGCCATTGCAAAAAAAAAATGCCCTTGGCAGATTAGGTCTGGCCCTTCTCAATAGAGATTGGATTTCTCTCCCTCCGAAGTTGTCCAATCAGGACCCAATATGCAAATATGGGGCTGGTTTATCACCAGAGGCATTTTTTTAAATTTCCCCCTCGGAAATACAGGTTCCACACAGAGGTTCCAGACTAATATCTATACGCAGTGATATTAGTCTGGCCATGCCAGGCTAAGCTCACAGTACTTGCAACCTCCCATTAAGAGCTTGTAGATCGGCTATTGTCGGCGAAGAGATTTGGTGAGGGGAAACAAAATGTGGGGGACAAGAATAGAGCCCTGGGGAACTCGGTCAACGGTTTAAGTGGGCTTTTTCTAGCCTGGCATTGCCAGATGGATCACGTGGGATTCACTCACAAGTTCCTATACCGTTGAGGAACTTGTAAGTGAATCCCACGTGATCAGTCTGGCAATGCCAGGCTAGGCTTTTTCAGATATCTATTTTATACATTTGAAAACTTGCATAATGAGTACTTTCGTACTTTAAGTATATTTTGATATGACCAATACTTTTTGTACTTTTACTCAAGTACATTTTGAATTTCAGACTTTTACTTTCTACATTGCAGTATTGATACTTTAAAAAAGAATGTAGCACTTTTTCCACCACTGTCTAATGGTCCATTACGGGTCCATTTGGTTCCATTTGTTCACTCTCAGAGTTATGGGGGTATGTCCTTGACAGGAAAAAGTTTAGCACGGCGTAGAGGAGAGTGGGAGGGCCCTCGTGCCGTGTTCCATGTCTTAGTTAGCAGCGATTCCCGTGCCCACGGGCATCGGCTACCACAGCACTGGCTCTTGAAGCGGCGCGCATGCAGCTGTCTCCGCTTACGTTGATCAAACGGCGTAATGCTGTTACATGAGGGATATATGCAAGGCTTGAGATGTGCATGTTATACTACACTATGCATGCCATGCGGGGGATCACATGTGTCGTGCTAATGAATTTGTTTACGGGAGATATATTATGCATAAACGCAATTGAACTCCAGATGAGCTGACTGAGAAGAAACTGATGAGGCATTGCTGTACCACTTTGACTGAATGTTTTTGTCTCAATCTATTTTATTTTTTTTATTTTACCACCATTACAGTGCCAAAGACATGTTTTACGTGTTTTGGTGTGTTCAGCGTTTTTCCACCAGATGGCACTGTTCGCAAACCCGCGATCCCCGCACCACCTGAGTCCCTCAGAGGCACAGAAGCAGCAAAACCACGTGATCACAAAAAAAATAAAGCACGTCGACTTCCCAAAACAAAACAGCTAATTGTTTGTGGGGTCACCTGTCTCTCCTCTGCAGTGCTGACAATCCTGTTGATTGGAATGGAACTAAGGATTTGTATAGTCGAATCTGATTGGCGACTAATTGCCAATAGTCGACTGGTAGTCGACTAATGCAACCCCCCCAAATTAAAAAATAATAATAATAATTGACGGCCAATCTCTCAGTCAAATCATGCAAAAAATATGTTGCAATAGAGGATGTTGCTTGGTTTCTCCCAATAAATCATGATGTATATCCTATTTTTGGCAAACTATTAGTTAATTAATATAACAAACTACCGGTAGGCCAATCTCTGTCGAATAATAAATGTTTATTTTTTTTTATTTTTTTTCATAATTCGACTAAGAGATTGGCAGTCGACTTAGACACCCCTCGATTGATTAGTCCACTATTCGAATAATCGAGGTCTGGCCTACTTCATTATGACATAATTGTGTAAAATAGCTCATGGGTAGCCTTGTTGGAGTTAACAGTTACCTATTAGTGGTCATGTGATGGTTTGCCTCACCTGCTTAAAAGGCATGCTACAGGTGAGGGTACTAGTTCAGTTTGGCTTGAGGCTAGCCGTGTAGACATCCAGGGGAGAGCTACCAAGGCCTTTGTATAAGGTTCTCCCTGCTGTAGTTTCTTAACCCTATGTCACCAAACGTATCATATATGATACACACATTACACAGATTTTTTTATAAATCAGTGTAATGAATACTTGGACCAAGAACCTGTTGTATCATATCTGACACATCCCCACTTCCCCCTGGACCATACCATTTGCACTGCAGGTAGTTACAGAGCCTCAGGTGGTCTGACCCAAAATGGCTGCCATCAACTAAACAGGAGAGGTTGATGCACTACTAACAAACAATTATTTTTTAAGCAGTTCGGGTACGTTTTCCTAGTATATCTTTACTAATATTTTGAAATAAGTGTTGGATAACTTGAATGCACTTATGAGCTCTCAAAATTTAGCATTTGAGTTTGTTTTTTATGATGTCAAAAGTGTTTGTATCATATTTGATACTACAGGTCTATAGTCCTTTATGATTTGTATCATATTTGATACTACAGGTCTAAAATAAATGTTTTTGTAATGTTAAAACCAACTTGATTTTTTATTTTTTTTCAAAATTTTATCCCACGATTTTGTAACCCTATTTTTTACACCCAGTGCCAATCTCTATGTAATCCTGGGCACTACACTCCCTCTGCCAACCTAGGGAGGCCAGGGCCGAGCTCAGGCCTCCTTCAATGCATGAGAGCTAACTGACCTTCTTATCACCTGACGGGAGAGTTTCCCTGGTTGGACGTAGCGCGTGGAAGGAACACGTTATTCCAACCAGTTCCTTTCCCCTCCATCAGGCGCCCCGGCTGGCCAGGGGGGAGGCAGTAAAAAAAAAAAAACGACTTGAAATACCCCTTTTAATACCCCTTGTATCAAATATGATACAACAAATAAATGATACAAAGGAATGTTAATTTTTTTTTAACAAAATCAAAAATGTTTTAAGACCCAATAAAGTGTCCCTTTTCAAAATTTTGGAATTTTCTGACCTTTCCTTCATAGTTCAGGTTCTAGAGGGTCCTGGTTTGTGTCTTTTCTTTAGCTGTCAAGTGTTTATTCAGTTCCGTTATTTGGAGCTTTGTTTTGGCCAGTGTTTAATTTTGAACTATTATTCTTGCCCGGGCCTGCACTGTGAATTACCTTGCACTTTGGAGAGGTAAGTAAAATACAAAAATCCTGCATTGGTGGACTTGTCAACTTTTTGGAGCCTTGGCCAGCCTTTTCACAATGCGTGCGTAGAATATTCACAGCATTGAAAGTGATCAAATAAACCTTTCTTTATGACAGCAGAGAACAGGCATGACGCGTGATTTATGACCCCAAGAGCCACACAATCCATTCAATCAATTTCAAAGCTCTCTCTATTCATTATTTATTTTATTTTCGACTTGACCTTTATTCAACCAGGCAGATCGCTTAAGGAACTAAGTGTTACTTACAAGGACGGCATGCCATTATTGCTCCACGCTATTAACATCATCTTGGAATCGGGAGATATTTTATTTTCTTCAGCAGCAGCAGCAATAATTGGGAAATAAAATAAAATAACCTTGCAAAAGTACAAGGCTGCTTCTCCAGATGCTGTAATGTATTCACACTGGCTGTGCATTAGTGCAGTAAAGCTCTGCGTGTAGACCCAAGGAGGCACTAATGTGGGTGGTCCCTGCACTGTGTTCTATGCAAATGGCTGATTCACGTGCCCCGGAGTTAAATATGGCCAGACTTTGCACTGTGAATTATGGTACAGCTGTCGTGTTGCATTTGATATATAGAAAGGAGGATCGCTGGTGCCCTGCAGAAGGATTTGTCGTCGTTTGTTGAAGAAAACAAGGTTGATTTTTTTACAATACGTGTGCATACTGTACATATCTGACACGTCATTCAACCACTAATGCTACCGCTTCACACACCTCCAAGGTCTCGTTTAATTTGCATGCTAGATAAAGCGGTCATTTACAGTATAGTGAAATTACTGAATAAAACACAACATACAGATTATATTGAGATCTCTAACCTTGAGTTGTTATTTTTTAACCATTTTATATTTTCACACACCTCCATGGTCGTTTAATTTGCATGCTAGACGAAGCTGTCATTCATAGTGAAATTAAAGTGAATAAAACACAACGTATAGAGTGTAGATTGACATATCTCTTCTTTAGTTTTCTCTTATTTTTTAACCGTTTTCTACCTACCCTATTTTGGACATGCTATTATAGGCGAAAATCCTCCAAAATTAACAAAATTGTTGAACAATGTCAAAGATTACCAAGTGCCAAACATTCATAAAATGTTTTAATTGCTGGTCTACAAGCTCTCACCATGACGCAATGCAACGCATTGTGAGCTTGTGGCTATTTTGGATGTTCGTTGTACGACAAAGGAACTCGGGATTAGTTAAAATGTGATGAAACTACACATCGTACAGTGCGGATTGAGATATCTCGTCTTTTGTGTTCTCGTGTTCTTTCTTCTTTCTAAATGTGATGTGTGTGTGTGGGCGGGCTTCTGATGATGAATACCATGTCTTTTATTCAGTACTGACTCACATGCCCTCCAGTTAAAACCTACCCCGGCTTCACTTGATCAACGAGGGCCACATACGTCGTTGTTCATGCTTGCAAATGATGTGCTGGGTTGAAGCACCGTGCAGATATAACAAGATCCCTTCTAGGATTGTGCGTGTGTGCGTGCATGCGTTCGTGTGTGGGTGCGTACATGCGTGTGTGCGCTTGTACATGCGCGTGTGCCTGTGCATGCGTGTCTGGGCGCATGTGTTTTTGCACTATTACTCTTGTGCATGTGCGCAATGATGGATTGCAAATGCAAATGAGAAAACCTACATTTCATTAACTACTACGATTGCTCTACGAGCTCTTTTTTTAAATGTCACTGAACTCGTTTTAAACCTGTTGCGCCATTTGTCGTCAGTTCTTGACCTTGTATTGTAATTGTATTGACAAAAATGCATATACATGAACATACTGTATATTTGTACAAAACACATAAAACAAGCTTGAGAACTTAATTCAATTGTAGTCCTTTGAGTGCACTTAGTTAGTGTGTGAGTTGTATTGGTCTGTTTGTATGGTTTCCTCTAGTGTTTACTGTAATAACAATGTTAATGCTGCCCTCTTGGCTAGGTCACTGTTGGACAAGGGATTTGAACCATATAAACCCCACAGCTCTATAGGTCTGCAGGTATTTCCCTCTATACCAAATCTCCAAAAATAGTCGATCTACAGGCTCATTACAACACAACGCGCTACCGTGTTGTGAGCTAGTAGATCTGCAATTTTTGCAGAATGTTCGCCCAATAGGATGTTAGGCGTCATGTGGTTAATCTCAATGTGACTTATACCTGGTGAAATAAAGGATAATACAATGACAATGGCTAATTGGATAGGCACGTGCTCGTGTGTGACAAATATAGCTCCCGTTGGCATACATAATAATTCTCTGAATCTTTTATTACGTCCGTTCTTATTAGTATTATGGCTCTGTCCATCCGTGTGACTGCCATCTCTTCATTAGCAGCACCTACTGAAAGGCAGTGACATCTTCTCATTATTTAATGTAGTAATAATGTAGACCGTATTACTGTAATCCCGCAGGGGAAATTCAGTTTCACCCAACTGATGGCTGCTCAAGTGGTCATATTGAGCGCTCGGGGGGGGGGTTAGCAGTTATAGGGGTGTGTTGCTCATGGACACCACGACACATGGCCGGGTGGAGGAGGTCCCCAGTTCAAGTATGATTATTTTGGGGTTCGCGGCCTGGGTCCACTGGGCTAGAGCGCATGCAACATTGAAACTGTCTATAGCGGTTAAGCAGTGTAGGCTCGCCTGAATCCCAGAAGCCTAATCTTTTCCTTGGCCCGGGGGATTCTCCTTTGGCATTTTGGTGTCCCAATGCGGGAGACCCAGATCCCAATCCAGGGCGGTTATGTATGCAATTTAACAACTTAAGCTCTATTATACTTTATAAAAAAGACAAGAAAAATAGAAAGTTGTCAAAATGCAAAAAAGACAGAGTGAGAGAATTTCAAATGTGTTTTGGAAAATGTGCCCCAAATATGTATGCCAGAGACTTAACGTGGTTGAAACATGTACATTATGAATGTCTCATGTTCAGTTGGTTCTGTTAACATATGATTTGATCTTACTTTTGCCTTCATGTACCCCATCGTTTTCTTTTGTCAGGACAAGGTTGGACCCTTTACTTTTCAAGTATTTAAAGCATTTGGATAAATGTGTTTGGAAGATGCATGAGTGAAAAATCGACTTTATAATACAATTTCTATGTATTATGATAATTCAATAAGTCACCGTCCATGAAGATGTACAAGTCTGCTGGAAATCTGGAAACCACAGGCACCATAATCCTTCACTGTCAGTAGAGAAGCTGCAGGGACTTGTCTTGTGACATGCCTGAGTTAGAATCCTTAAGAGAGACAGCTAGTCTGTCCTAAGGACGGAGCTGCCCAGTATCACCGGCACAACATGCAAATTCTGTCTTTCAAAAAAAGCTGGGGAACAAGAGCTATATTTTTGGGAAATACTGAGGTAATTCGGTCCCATATCTCCCCTCCAACATATTATGAGGTATTACGTTTTACTTTCAATTAAAAGTATTATGTTATGTTACAATTATTATTTCCCTGTGCCAATTATTAATGTGATATTACTCTTCCATGGTATCCCAATGTTCCGCCGTAATCTGAAAACTCACCTCTTCAGACTCCACCTTAGCCCGCAGCACTTGAAATAGTTATGACAACCTTGCAGACATACCTTGGTCATTTGTTGTCATGTTTTCTGGAAAATTTTGATAGCAGGTTATTCAGACAGATTCTAGGTTTTGTTGTGTACCTGGTATCCTATAGTTTCATTGTAGAGATTATTATGTTTGATAGTATATTGTTTAGGCTGATGCTAGGTTCTGGTTTACTCGTAATCCTAGTTTACCGAGGCACTACACTGTCTCTCTGCATTTGATGTATGTGTATACCTTGCTTATTGTAAGTCGCTCTGGTTAAGTCTGTTGAATGCCTACATTTTTATTGTAATTGCCACAAGAATGTTATTTGTATTACATTTTATTTTAGCAGCCAACATTTCTATGTCATGATCTGCAGTGGTGGAAAGTAACAAAGTACATTTACTCAAGTACTGTACTTAAGTACAATTTTGAGGTATTCATACTTTACTTGAGTGTTTCCAATTTCCAATACTTCTACTTCTACTCCACTACATCTCAGAGGCAAATATTGTACTTTTACTCCACTACAATTATTTGAAAACTTTATTTAACCAATACTTTTGTACTTTTTCTCAAGTACATTTTTAATTCTGGACTTTTACTTGTAACAGAGTATTTATATATGTCAGTATCGGCACTTTTACTTACAGTAAGTATAGAATTTGAGTACTTTTTCCACCACTGAATGTTATTCGTATTACATTTTATTTTAGCAGCCAACATTTCTATGTCATGATCTGTGTGCTTGCAGATCAGTCATTTTTGACAAGTATTTGTCTATTTTCCGCCAAATGTTTATTTTCTCACCAAAGGTTCAGCTATCTTCCCCCTGGTTAATGCACGGGTGGATTTTCATGAAACTTGTTTGAAATGATCAGTTAAGCCTAATTTATACTGTGTGAGGCAAGCTGTGGCTCACAGCTCCAACAGTATGTACGTGTACAAGCTCTGATCCATGAGCCATGAGCCACAGCTGGAGTCACACAGTATAATTTAGGCTTAAATTAGGATTTAGAAGACATAAATTTCATGTTCCCAGCAACTAGAGCAGTGGTTCCCAACCCTTTTGCCTTGGAGCCCCACCTTCTTATAACACATTAAGACCTGAGGTTCCGATTCTACAAAATATTTTGATTTTTTAAAAATAAAATAAATAAAGAAATATATATATATATTCAAAGATTTGCACAAATTTCCCCAAAAATAGTATATTTTTGAATAGCCAAATAAATCTAAAGTGACACAGATACGTTCCAGGTCTTAATGGGTTAAATTGCGCAAAAGCTGAGATCCCCCACACGTGCACACATCACACATGCACACACACACACACACACTACTGTATATACTTCTCTTACGACGAGTAGCAAAAATAGCAGATCTACAAGCTCACAATGTGGCGCATTGTGAGACGTTGTGAGCTTTTTAAAACCTTGAATATTTTTTTTTACTATTAATACAATGACATGGCTATAATAGGGATGCCAGATTGGAAGTCGATGAAAGCAAGTTATGCTTTTTAGAATTTTGGACGGCCTCCAAACTCATGGCCCCTCTGTGATTCTTGCCGCCCCACAAGGGGGACTCTGGGTTTGGAAACACAGAACTGAGAGAAGAGGTGCAGCCTAAAATCCAAAGATAAAACATGCTCGAGGCGGGACACTCTCTCAAGGCTAAGTCGATCTTTTTAATTTAATATTTTGTCGGTCTCTCAACCTTTCCTCTGAATGAAGATGAAGGTCAAGAGATTTAAACATTATTAAAATAAAATAAAATAAAATCTGCATCCTCCTCCCTTTTTATTGGAATGATCTGCAGGCTGCCCTGCAGAAATGATTAACTTTTGGGTTTTGGGGAACGCCAAGGTCAAAATCAAGAATGGGTGGGCGTATTTTTATGAAACTTGGTGGGAAGGATCAGTAGGCTGCCTCAAGAGATGATTATAACATGCACTGGCTGAAGAAGTACTCAGATGGTTTACCTAAGTAAAAGTATAAATACCCCAATGTAGAAATACTCTGTTACAAGTAAAAGTACAAAAGTATTGGGCATCAAAATATTAGTATACCAAAGTTAAAGTAGCATTTTTTTTCAAATAAATACTTTGAAATACTTAGGCTATTTTTGAATAGCCTAAGTATAAAATAGGGATTAATTTGTTGATGCATATGTATTAATAATCAAAATCTGCAAAGTAACTAGTAACTAAAACTGTCAAATAATTATAGTGGAGTAAAACATGTAGACTCTATTTGCCTCAGAGCTGTAGTGGAGTAGAAGTATAGAAAGTAAGTATTGAAAAATTGTCATACTCAAGTAAATTCAAATAAAAGTACCTAAGTCCTAACTTTCCAGCACTATTAACGTTTGAGTCAAAGGTTAAGGTTATTATCAATCTCAGGAGACACGCCTAATTGAGTTGGTGCGGGTAGAGTTTGCGCCCCCCAGGTACATTCTTAATACTATGTATTAGCTTCTTCAACTGTACGGCCTATAGATTATTAAAGACACCTCCGGCTGTAACATTTTCTCTAAAAGTAATGCCTGAACTTTCAGTACCGTTCACAGTACACAGGATCTAGGTTAGCAGTCCTTCCTTTGTGCTTTTTAACCCCTTAAGACCGGGAAAGCATCTGGCACTTTAATGATTATCTTATACAGTACCTTGGCTATTCAAAAATATCAGATATACAAGCTCATAGTGCGGCACCGAGTGCCGCGCTATGAGCTTGTATATCTACTATTTATTTATTTTTAACAAATGGACATTTTTGCAAATCTTTGAATATATATATTTAAAGCGAACTCAAATATGTGCTTTTGGGGATTCTACAAATGTCTTCTAAACCCTAATAGTTTTTGGGAAAAAACGTATGTTGCTATAATCAGTGGTTCTCAAACTATTTCATGTCAAGGACCACCCAAAATGATATGTATTTGGCCGTGGACCCCCATCTCAAAATACGTTGTTCCAGGGACCCCCCAGAAGCAAAGATTTGAGTTGAAAAAGAAAAAAGCTTAAAACAAAAATATATATATTCAAAGTATTTGCACACATTTTTACGATTTCTCTAAAATAGCAGATCTACAAGCTCATAGCGCGGCACTCGGTGCCGCGCTATGAGCTTGTACATCTGCTATTTTTGAATAGCCAAAGTATAAAACAATGGTTGAAGTGGTCACACAGATATGCGTTCCCGGTTTCAATGGGTTAAACTAGGCTGAGCGTGTACATGTAATAGCTCATGGTGGCACAAAAGAGCGGGGTGAGCGTCAGTGTGAATGAGTCATTAGCGTCATCAAAAGCTTGCCTCTTCATTGAATTAGGCTCGCCACTCACCTCTGGAAAAGGCTTGCACGGTAAACTTTGGCTCACAGAACCCATCGCCCGCGCCGTTATGTCATCAGGTATGCTGTTACCGTACGCCTGCCCACGCGCAGCGACCCTACACCCCGAGCTTACGCTTATCTCACAAAGCCTAATAATCCATCGCCCTGTTAGAACCCGTGCACTATATGTAATGCCTTCTGTAGTCTAAAATGCCATTTAATGGATGTTGTGTCAACTGCGAATCAAAAAGCACTTCGGCAACAAGTTTTTAGACGGGCACCAGAAAGGTTTGGAGCGAGGTGAATGTCTGCCCCGGTCCGGTTTGGTCCAGATTTTAACTCATTCTATCCGTCTACAAAATAATTAATGTCTTCTAAATCCTAACAGGTTTCTGAAGAACGTGTGTTGTGTCGCTATATCAACTTTTTCATGTCAAGGACCCCCAAAATGATGTATTCGACCGCCGACCCCCATGTCAAAATATTTAGTTCCAGGGAAAGGCCCCCCCCACCCCCGAAGCAAAGATTTGAGTTACCAATATTCGCTTTAAAAACATATTATGTTCAATGATGTGCACAAAATGTTCACGATTTTCTTTTTTTTAAATGGCAGATATACAAGTTAATGCCAGGCTATGAGCTTATATCTGCTAGTTTTTTAATAGCCAAAGTATAAAAGTATAAAAGTATAAAAAGCTAAAATCTAAAATGACACTGATGCATTCCCGGATTGAAAGGGTTAAGTAGACCTTTCGCAATCGATAAGCCGACTTGACTCGAAAGAGCGTGAGAGATAAGAGCGATGGAGTGAAAGAACAAAGCACATAATATATACTGTACAAGCGGTGAAGAAAGATGCAGTTGCAGGAAAAAAAAAACATTTTAACCGATTAAGACCTGGAACGCATCTGTGTCATTTTTTTATTTGAGCTAAAAAAAAGCATTAGTTTACACTTTGTCTATTCAAAAATAGCAGATCTGCTATTTTTGAAAAATCGTGAAAATGTGTGCACATTTTTGAATATATATATTCTTTAAAAGAACATTTTTAACTCAAATATTTGCTTCTGGGGGTCCCAGGAACAAACTATTTTGAGATGGAGGTCGGCAGCCAAATACATATCATTTTGGGGGTCCTTGACATGAAAAAGTATGAGCACCACTGATATAGAAACATAGGTTTTTCAGAAAACTGTTGGGATTTAGAAGACATTTGTAGAATCGGCTTCAGGTCTTAATGGGTTAATTACAGGGGCATCTCAGAAAGTGAAGCGGTTTGCTCCAACTCGCAGCCCAGAAGTTAGACAGAGTAATAGGGGACAACTTTACTCTCAATGAAGAAAAGTTGTTCAGTTTGAAATAGATTTCTGCAGATTCCTACTTCGAAGGAGTTCTGCAGGTCCAAACGCTCACAGACACTCATCGTCTGTATTTTCTCACTCTGGAGATGGGCTTATAGTGCAATTTATTTATTGATTGACTTATTTTCTGTACTTAGTTTTTTTATTCACTCATTTGCTAGTGTTTTGTGTTGTTTCACCCATAGCTCTCGAGCTAAGTGGAAGAGTGCTTTGCCAAGGCTGTAGCCAGCGCATGGCTCGTTGGGTTGAAATTGATTGTGCTGAACCGGGCCAGAGGAATGTTGAGTGAATTTCCATTTTACTGCATTGTTATTGCTTGCTTCACAAGCCCTGTGTTCCCATGTGCTTTTGATCCTTAACCCTTTAAGACCGGGAACTTATCTGTGTGTCATTTTAGGATGTCTTTGGCTATTCAAAAATAGCAGATATACAAGCTCACAGCGCGGCACCGAGTACGTCTGCTATTTTTTGAAAAATCATGACGATTTGTGCAAATTTGTTTTAACTCAAATCTTTGCTTCTGGGGATTCTACAAATGTCTTGTTTCTATATCAGTGGTTCTCAATCGTTTTCATGTCAAGGACCCCCAAAATTATATTTATTTGGCCACGGACCCCCATCTCAAAATATTTTGTAATAGGGACCCCCCAGAAGCAAAGATTTGAGTCAAAAATGTTCCCTTTAAAAAATATGTATTCAAATAATACATTTTCAAGTAAAAAAAAAATAGCAGATCTACAAGCTCGTTGCGCCGCGCTACGAGCTTGTAGATCTGCTATTGTTGAATAGCCAAAGAAATCTAAAAATGACACAGATTTCTTCCCGGTCTAAATGGATTAAAGGCTTCACATTTCAGTCTAAAATGTCAGTGCAGAAAGGGGACTTGTGGAAGATATTCCTATGATCTTCCAATGTTTGGCGAGAGCCAAGGTTGCAGTCACTGGAGACATTCTGTGTGACCATGGAGACTTGACTGATTTCAGACTGACTTACGGCTGTCTATGACTTTTTTACATTTACTTACCGATGTCACTGCTCTCTGGTTATCAACCCCTTAGATGGCCATAATCCTTGCATTTGCTCTGTTATTATAGTCTCGGAAGGGACTTGTTTATGCTCATCCTTATTGCAAAATCAATGAAAATGTGAGTTGTGGAGTTTTCTTAAAATTAAATCCGTAAATATCCGATACATTATCTGTATTCTTTCATGTACTGTATAAATCGAATCTAGTTATAACCGTTCATGAGAAACTGTTCATGTGACTACATTTGAAAACAGGGCGTCTTGTTTTCAGGACAGTAACAAAGTACATTTACTTGAGTACTGTACACAAGTAAGTTGTTTGAGTAATTTGTGCTTTACTTGAGTACTGGTATTGGATACAAATATTGTACGTTTGACTCCACAACATTTCTAGGAGGGGACAAAAAGTACTTAAGCCTTATTTCAATTACTGTATAGAGAAAATAGCCAATGTACAAGCTCACAACGTGTCGTGATGCGACGCACTGTGAGCTTGTAGGTCTGCCGTTTTGCTTGGCTATTTTCACTGTTATTGATATTTTCTGAAAGATTCTGGAAAATATTTGACAAAACGACGCTCACCTGTAGTTAAATAATATTTGAGCAGTGAGTATCTATAGGCTACTTTGATTCAAGTACTGGGGTTTGCCTAAGTATCTATACTCTGACTCAAGTACTGGGGTTTGCCTACTTTGGAAAACGGGAGTGACAACAATCGGGATTCACAGTAGAAAGCTCACTGGTACGACATGACACACATGCATACACAAGCAGTGACACGGTCAAATGCCAGCCGCGCGCGCGGCCCTGGGACCGTTCAATAAGACGGTGACGTCCATGGTGTCATTAGTTGTCAGACAGGCTGTCAGAGATGGCACCTCACCAACATGGAAAAAGGTCACGTGACTCGTCGACTCGCGGGCGATTTGTCATCCCAGTGGCACCGCGGAGGTCAAAGGGCCCCCGTGTTGGAAGGCCAGCCAATCTGTCCTCGTTGTGATTGCACGGTCCTGCCATCGCACGTGACTGTGTACGTGGGGGGGTGCAAAGGCCTTTACTGACCGGGGGCTATTTATTAGTGTGATTTATTCACATGTCAGTAATGTTTTTCCAGTGCAACCTTGGTAATTAGCGACAGTGGGGTATGGCATGAAGTGATTTGATATTGTCTTTTACATATTACGATGGCTAAAGTTTCCTGTGCACACGGGCAACCACAGAGACTTAGACCAACAATTATGTTGCTCCCGCAAACTTGATCAAATGATCCGTCAATTATTAACCCATTGAGACCGGGAACGCATCTGTGTAACCACTTTAACCATTATCTTATACTTTGGCTATTCAAAAATAGCAGATCTACAAGCTCATAGCGCGGCACCGAGTGCCGCGCTATGAGCTTGTAGGTCTGCTATTTTTGAAAAATCGTGAAAAATCGTAAAAATCTTTGAAAGTATATATACTGTATGTTAAAGCGAATTTTTTTTACTCAAATCTTTGCTTCTGGGGGTCCCTGGAACAACATATTTTGAGTTGGGCCAAATACATATCATTTTGGGGGTCCTTGACATGCCAAAAGTTTGAGAACCACTGACTATAGCAACATACGTTTTTTTCTCTCCAAAAACTGTTTTTGCAGAAATGTTCACGATTTTTCTAAAATAGCAGATCTACAAGCTCATAGCGCGGCACTATGTCTGCTATTTTTGAATAGCCAAAGCAATCTAAAAATGACACACGGATGCGTTCCCGGTCTTAATGGGTTAAGCACCGGGTCCTCCAGTCCACACCATATATCTTCGGTGAAAACAGCTGGACACGTGAGCTACAAGCTACAAGCTCACGTGTCACAAGGCTTGCAGATCGGCTATTTTCACAGAGCATGAATCTATAATGTCCAGAATAGGGACACACTAGTGTTCGTGCGGTTAAATCAAACCGCGTGACTCGCTCCTCTTTGCCGTCTCAATTGCGAAGTACACGTTGTCCGCCGCTTTTCCCAGAGTGTTACTGAATCTTTCATGTGCCCGGCGTTAACACGGCTTTCCCATCAGGGCTCGTGTTGAAGTTGCTCCGACTTCAACATGAGCCCGCTAGCATTCTGACACGCGGCCGCCGCGTGCACCCCCGGTGAACATAAGCAGATGATACAAAGGCTTTGCGGAGGGTTTTACTTTAAGCCATTAAGACCGGGAACGCATCTGTGTCATTTTAAATTTCTTTGGGCTATTCAAAAAATAGCAGATATACTCGGTGCCGCGCTATGAGCTTGTAGATCTGCTATTTTTTTTTTAATCGTGAAAATTGGTGCTATATTTGTTTTTATATTTTTTGAAGCGAATATTTTTTACTCAAATCTTTGCTTCTGGGGGTCCATGGAACAACATATTTTGAGATGGGGGTCCGTGGCCAAATACATACAATTTTTGGTGGTCCTTGACATGAAAGATTTGGGGAACCACTGATTATAGCAACACAATTTTTTTTCAAAAAAACTGTTAGGATTTAGAAGATATTTGTAGAATCCCCCAGAAGCAATAAAGCTTTAAAAATATATATATTCAAAGATTTGCAAACATTTGTATGACTTTTCAAAAAATAGCAGATCTACAAGTTCTTGTATATCTGCTATTTGCCAGACCCAGGGGGTCGGGCCTACATGAGGCTTTGTCGGTCCCGCTCTCCAAACGTTTTCGTCCATACATGGGCATAAAAGAGGTCTGTCTTCTGTCCTCTTTTTGATTGGAGAGGGGGTCGGGCCTACATGAGGCTTTGTCGGTCCCCCTCTCCAAACGTTTTCGTCCATACATGGGCATAAAAGAGGTCTGTCTTCTGTCCTCTTTTTGATTGGCCAAGCTTAGCGTGACGTAGTGCTCTGATCTTTCAACCACTAGGGGTCTGGCAGTACCAGGTCTCCTGGTTCCCTAGTTTTGAATAGCCCAAAGAAATAAAAAAAAATGACACAGATGAGTTCCCGGTCTTAATGGGTTAAGCCAGTGAGCTACAGTACCTGACGAGTCAATGAACTCCCATCGACGACGGAACGGCTGCACCGAACGCTGTCAACATCCAGCAAAACAATGAGTCACGCACTAGAAACGTGAATTTTTCAATGTGTTTTTTTTTTAAATGTCACAAACTGGCTGAGGGGTGGGGGTGGGATTCCTTATCCGTGATTAATATCGCTTCAAGTCCCTTAGCAGCTTGTGTGGTGACTCATATCCTTAGTTTTGATTATACCTGGAAGAAGAAATCGTAATAAATGTGGAAAGCCCTAACCAGAGCTACTGAGTTCAACTCCCCCTTGCTTCCAGGTAATTCATTTTTCTTTGCATACAAAATGTGCTACCTCCGAGTGAAATATCAGTCACTTTCTCAGCTCTTCCCCAAGTATGGCTTTTATTTCCTTCCTCGTTGGAGTATTTTATACACGATAATTAGAATTTGCGAGGGCTCTCTGACTCTAATTCTACCTTTCCATTCCGAGGAGACGGTACGGAGCGCGCCTTCTCGGATTTAATGAATGTGACAAAATGGATGGCAAAGCTGGCTATAAAATGTCAAAACAAAGGCTTTTACGACGGCAGTAAACAATGTATAAACCCTTCTTCAAACAGGTGTCGGCTGGTAGCAACACACTGTGGGGTTTGCTGCAGTGGCCTGGTTGCAGCAGTAGGACAGTAAAAAAAACTATATCCACCACTAAGTATATTTTGTGAATAATTGTACTTTACTTGAGTATTTTTTACTTTTTCTTTGGAGGCTTGTACTTTACACTCAACTACATTTCTAGGAAGGGACACCCAGTACCCAAGAATGCATCATGAATTAACCGCTTAACTTAAGCCATAATATCATTTAAAATGTTCGAGTTTCTTTCAGATTTTCTTGGAAATGGCCTGGACCGCTGGCCTAGAGGTCCAGGCACCTAGGCTACAATATAGTATGACTAGTGTGTCGCGGGTTTGAGTCCCGATCCCAACGCGTTGATGCGTGTCGCTCCACATCGCTCTCCCCATTTCCTATCAGCCTACTTTCCTATCATAATAAAGGCATAAAAAGACCCCAAACAAATATTTAAAAAAAAAAATTCTTAGAAATGTCTACATTTTAATACAGCAATATTAAAAAGAAAATGTACTTTGTAATTTGTGCTTTTGAATGTAGTATTGAAACAAAAAAAAGTAGCCTACTCAAGAACTTTAACTCAAGTACACATTTGACTGTGAGTTAAGATGAGTAATATTTGTACTCAAGTACTGGGGTTGAGTAGTGTGTCCACCACTGGGTGGCAGGCAGTAATTGCAGGGGGTGACTGGTTTGGACACATCGTGTACTTTAACACTCTGTTGGCTACTCATCATCTCCACTGGAACACGTTGAGTTCATTGTGTTGGTCAAGGACAGCATGGTACAGAGGGACTGAGGGGGTATGATGATGTATGATTGTTATCCCACAGGATACAAACAAAAGGTCCATTTCAGAATATCTGCGTACAGTATATTCTGAAATGTCATACGTCGTGGTTCTCAACCTCTCCTGGGACAGGGCCCTCTTGAAAATCATGAAAGTGTTTGTGCATTTTCAGTTCATGTTTATTTTAACACATACAGTGCCAAGATCGCGTCAACACTTTCAAATCCATCGCTTGAGTGCCAGGATTCCTAAGAACGTGTTGACACGTTCTTTTGAATTTTCATTGTTTAATCTGTGATCGCACGGCTGTGTTTATTTCTCATCAACACTTTCGTTTTCCACTTACGTCACACTCACCCGGAGCCGGATGTAAAAAAAAATAATCATTTCCGGGTCACGTTGTTTTTCTCCGGTGATTTTCGGCCAGAATAAGGAAAAACACGTTTTTTCACACGGTATAAAAGACAAACGGACAGCTCAACTTCTATTTTCTTTGGTCCGGGTGACTAACAGTCATCGTCGTAGTGTATTACATCGTTTTCAGGCCGATCAGCGGGCCGGGAATTGTCGAAAACGTCACATCCTTTGAATGACCGGATATGACGTGGGCCTGTTTGGGAGGGGGTGAGCGAGGTGATCAATGTTTGGATGTGCTGCTCTCTACTGGTGGAACAATCGTAGGTGCTTGACAACACAATCAGAGAATGTATTTGAATGAAAAATTACAAAACAAAAAAATTAAAAAACACGCAAATTGCTGGCACAGGGGTGAGTACATTATGAATAAACTCTGGCAGTCAATGTGTTAATAATCAATCAATCGATTGTGTTCCACATGGGATCAAAGGAATTAACGTATCGGTAGTATAGCCTACTTTAAGTTCTTATTCAAGAATCACTTTTTAATATTATATTATCATTAAAAAAAGTGTTATGCCAATTATTTGGAGGCCCACGTGCAATACCCTCACTGCTATATAGCATATTGAAAAGCTATAGTAGTTTCAAGTAGTTTGGGACTTCACATCGGACCCCCGCACTGACCTTAGATGGCACCCAGTTCTTTGTTCCCAAATGCTCTTTAAAACTTGCCCTGGCACAGGGCGTGATGGAGCCTCAATCTGCATTGCAGTGCTTTTAAAAAGAGAGGAGACAGACCTTTTAAAAGAGAGGAGACAGTCCTTTTTAAAGAGAAGAGACAGAGTGTATAGGCTATATTCATTGATCCAAGCTAAAGGCTGAAGACAAAAGGTGCCCTGGCATTTTTCATTGTTGCTCTTTGTTGAACTTGCCTTTGGATTTATTTAACCCTTAATAGCTCTCTTGCACAGCAAAGCACTTTCTTGTTAATTTACTTGACGCTGCAATT
This sequence comes from Gymnoscopelus braueri, assembly GCF_963280865.1. Taxonomy (NCBI): domain Eukaryota; kingdom Metazoa; phylum Chordata; class Actinopteri; order Myctophiformes; family Myctophidae; genus Gymnoscopelus; species Gymnoscopelus braueri. The sequence continues at coordinate 16,732,158 of NC_137626.1, forward strand.
TGATATCCATTGAGGTGGTTTATTTTTTTAAAGCTATGATGAACTTTGGTAGGACCTTGGGTTATATAGGTACTTCCATGATAAACTGTAAGTCCAACTCGTGGCAATGATTTCTTTATTTTTTTTATTTTCTATGTTAGCTTGTGTAGTGAATGGAATCACCACTTGATGACAGATGCGAAATATAGCGATTAATGGCTATTGCTATTATATCATGAGAAAGTAGCGCTAAGGTGTTCTAGCAAAGTGCAACACCCCTTAGCTAGTTTAATATTATTGTCTGATGTATTTTCTAACCCACATGTAACCCGTTTCTAGACCTGTGAATCACTATTTGCTGCTTACAATTTATTAGTTTGACTTTCCTTGACGTCTTTATTTATCATGTAAACATATTTGGTCACATTTACATGTACATGGCCCACCATAATAACAATAATGACATGCTAAAAAGCTAACTGCTTATTTCCATTGCAGTCCTTTGAAATGAGGTGTGTGAAATGATGTAGTGACGGGTGTCACTGTGTGTGAAGCGTTATAAGTGTGTGTGTGCGTGCGCGAGGACACAATAAAACAGCTCTGGGACCCCAGACAAGCATAATACTGCGTCTGCACTTCAATCTGATCTCTCTCGCTGAAGCAACCCCGCGGTACAGGCCTTCGGTTCATTCCAGCCTGGGTCACCCACCGACAAGGCTTCTATATGACCCCCCCCCCGTCTGTCGTCCGCCACAGCCTCCATAATTCATCCAGGGTGCTGCTCTTTAACCATCACATTATGCTAATGTTGTCCCTCTCTTGTTGCTGCCCCCGCTGATTAGATTGTCCCATCATCGGCGTCCACTTCACATGTCTGGAGGAGGTGGCCTGGAATGGCTCTCGGCCATAAAACGCTACCGCTCCCTCTAGCGCAGTGGTTCTCAACCCAAAAATAATCATATTTGAACTGGGGACCCCCCCAACATAATCATAATTTGAACTGGGGACCCCCCACCCAGACAAGCACCTGGAATTGTAAGAGTTGAAAGACATCACATTTAGTCTGAAATGGTTCCACAGATAAATATTGTGGAAAATAGCAGATCTACAAGCTCACAGCGCCTCTTTTTTTTTGTAGGTAAATTTTTTTTTACCTACAATGGACCCCTACAGTCATTATAATGTAACTCTGAGAGTATACACATGGAACCACCGCATTCTGAATGTGGGGTCCGGGCGGGGACCCCTAGGGGAACCAAATGGGCCCATAAGGGCCTGTAACTGTGAGGTTCCATACACGCAAATTAACACTGAGCATTTCCTAATGGAAATTGGGGTCCCAGATATAATAATAATAATGGATTTTATTTATAAATAATGCACTTTTCATTTGTGAAAATATCAAAGTGCTACAATAAGCATTTAACAAATAATATCAAAGTGTGGGTCCTGTAAATTAACCCATGCAGACCTGAGGCTACGAATGTCTACGAACGTCTTCTAAATCCCAACAGTTTTCTGAAAAAAACGTATGTTTCTATATCAGTGGTGCTCAAACTTTCTCATATCAAGGACCCCCAAACGTATATGTATTTGGCCGCCGACCCCCATCTCAAAATATTTTGTTCCAGGGACCACCCAGAAGCATAGATTTTAGTTAAAAATGTTCGCTTTAAAACAATATATATTCAAAGATTTGCACACATTTTCATAATGAAAAAAAAATAGCAGATCTACAAGCTCGTAGCGCGGCACCAAGTGCCGCGCTACGAGCTTGTAGATATGCTATTTTTGAATAGACAAAGTGTAAAATAATGCTTTTTAGCTCAAATCAAAAAGTGACACAGATGCGCTCCGGGTCCTAATGGGTTAAAAAGTTAGAGAATGACGTGTTTAGACTTCATAACTACCCTGCTTGTGATTTAGTAGTCTCTCTCTCTCTCTCTCTCTCTCTCTCTCTCTCTCTCTCTCTCTCTCTCTCTCTCTCTCTCTCTCTCATATATATATATATATGACTTGGCAACAGCGTTGCAGTTATAATGGGGGCCGCTGACAAAGATGAGAGGGAAACTGGCCAGTGTGAACACGCTGTTCTGTCATGATCAAATTGGTCTCGCTGCTGTGAACACACCTAAAAAGTATGCGAGAGAGAGAGAAAGACAAAGGGAGACAAAGGCAATGAACAAGGGAAATCTGATGTGTTCAAAAGTTTCTGGGTGAGATTTTGTTATTTATTTATTTATTTTTTCCACTTCAAACCTTGCCCTTTATAGTTGAACAGGGTCTCCCATATAGGTCTGCTAGTACTTCCTAGCCTGGTTCCAGACCATAGACCCCGCCCACTCTCTGAGTGAACTGCCTCTCTTGGTCTGGTGTTGTAATGTGAACCTAGGATGTATTCGGTTAAAAAAAATCGTCCAATGACAGTGGGAGGTGGGGGTGGGTCTAACGACAACAAGCCAATCAGCGAATATCTGCTAAAACAAGCTGTGCGATGACGTCAGATGTATAGGCGGATCCGTGGATCTCTTGTGATTGGTTTAGGGAAATTCTAATCCCCTCCCCCTTGTAATCGCCTACACTGCAGCCAATGTCAGACTGAAGCTTCAGTCTGACTATCAGGCTAAGCACTTCCCTCTCCACCAAATCTCTTTGCTGAAAATAGCCGATCTACAAGCTAGTACTTTCCTCTACACCAGGGTTCTTCAACATGTTTCAGGCCAAGGACTCCCTATAGCTGAGAGAGAGATGAAGCAGGGATCCCCCCACTACATATTGTATAAAATTGTGTTGCAGATTAAATTATTTCATAGATAGCTTCATAGACTTGTTTGACACCATTATTATGCCGGATGTTAAAGGAGAGATCCATTTTCTCTACCTGGCAACACCGAGTTGCCAGGTTCTGGGAGAGAAACAAGCAACCAGCGTTAGCTCGTTCGGCATTAGCGTTAGCTTCTCATGGACTTTCAATGCATGTTTGAGTATCATGAGACTCTACAATGAGCAGTAGTAGAGAAAAAAATAACTTTGCATCGGTTATAATAGACGAATTTCACTCATGCACGCGCTCCCATTATGCCAACGGAGGGGGTCGGAAAAATTACGACAGGGGAATCGCTGGAAAAACTCAACGACACATCCTACGTCGGTGAGTGACTAACGACACATCAAAGATAACACTTAAAATGTCCGGATCTCTCCTTTAACGTGTGTTTTCAGACATTTATCCACTTAAACCGTCAATACGTAAACTTCACCTTTGGCTCTGTACTTGGTCTGCTCTTTTTTTCCCTCTACAACAAACCTCTTGCCAAAAATAGCAGATCTACAAGCTCACATTGTGAGCTTGTATATCTGCTATTTTTTTGCTTAAAGTTCTCCTCAGAATAAGGATGCTAGTAGGGTTCAAGTGGGTTAATGTAAGTTCCAATCACACAAAGACTTGGCGTCCCCCCTGTAGTAACTCTGAGGACCCCCTGTTGAAGACCCCTGCACTACACCAATCTACAAGCTCACTGTGTGCTCACCAACTGATCTACAAGCTGTGAGCTTTTATACATCATTTATTTTCGTCGAATGCTCGTCTCAAAATAAGGACACGGTTCATGGGTTTAAATAGCCTAGTAGTCATTTCATTGTTTGAGGGGTTTTTGTTTAGTTTTAGGGTTGTGTATGATTACACAGTCATAGCACCGTGTCTGTATTTTTGGGGGATTACATTAACCCATTAAGACCTGGAACTGTGTCATTTTTAGATTTTAGCAAAAAAGCATTATTTTACACTTTGGGCTATTCAAAAATAGCAGATATACAAGCTCATAGCGCGGCACCGAGTGCCGCGCTATGAGCTTGTAGATCTGCTATTTTTGAAAATTCGTGAAAATGTGTGCAAATCTTTCAATATATATATTTTTAAAGCGAACATTTTTAACTCAAATCTTTGCTTCTGGGGGGTTCCTGGAACAACATATTTTGATGGGGGTCCACGGCCAAATACATATCATTTTGGGGGTCCTTGACATGAAAAATATTGAGCACCACTGATATAGAAACATACGTTTTTCAGAAAATTGTTGGGATTTAGGAGACATGTAGAATCGGCTTCAGGTCTCAATGGGTTAAAAGTATAAACTTGAATTAAAGTCCTGTTTCAATTTAATAAGCTCCGGTCCATACCCTAGCGCCCGCTGGCATTTCCGTGCAGAAAAATACAAAAATCTATTCCTCACTCGTCTTGACGACGGTCCGAGGCAACGATCGATACGAGGTGACACAGCCGAACGGCCACATTTCCATTTTTGATTTTCAAGCGGTGTTTGACACTTGCTCTACCATAGCAAAGGTTAAGATGAGTGATAGCGTCCATCGGTCAATTGTATGAATAAATATCTGTTGTTTAAGGTAAATATGATTATTTATTGATTGCCCCTGCTCCTCTTTCACTGAATGCTGAAAGGTAGTTAATGATTGTATGCCTGCATATCAGGAAATACTTTGTGTGTGTGTGTGCGTCCGTGCGCGTCCGTGCGCATGTATGTGTGTGTGTGTGTGTGTGTGTGTGTGTGCGTGCATAATACTTGTGTGTCAATAATGAACAATACGCGGTATGATTACTTTTGAAACATAGTCTTGACGTGCTCATTTGCATCCATTATTCCATTTGAAGCCCCATGTCTATGGCCCACCATTTCCACGGACCTTATTTTCAGGTACGTTGAATGCCCTGTAATAACCGCCAATCAAGGCCTTTCATCCAGCCCCATTGTGTGGACCAGCCGGCCCGCAAATTGCACACATTGTGATTCAGACGAATACACAATGAGAGACGGCTGCCAGAGCAGCGAGCGTTTTTTTTTAGAAATACCGGCTGCATGTAGAAAGACTAGTCTTTAACCCATTAAGACCTGAAGCCGATTCTACAAAATGTCTTCTAAATCCCTTTTTTTGTTGTTGAAAAAACGTATGTTTCTTTATCAGTGGTGCTCAAACTTTTTCATCTCAAGGACCCCCAAAATGATGTGTATTTGGCCACGGACCCCCATCTCAAAATACGTTGTTCCAGGGACCCCCAGAAGCAAGGATTTGAGTTACAAATGTTCGCTTTAAAAAATATATATTCAAAGATTTGCAAAAATGTTCATGATTTTTCAGAAATAGCAGATCTACAAGCTCATAGCGCGGCACTCGGTGCCGCGCTATGAGCTTGTAGATCTGCTATTTTTGAATAGCCAAAGACATCTAAAATGACAGACGCGTTCCCGGATTGAATGGGTTAACCCACTGTGGCAGTAATTTAATTTGAGAATTCTCTTTTGGAATTTACTTTAGTCGGTTCACATAATTGATCCTTAAATGTTCGTATATTCTAGAATTCCAGTTATGCCCCCATTTTATACTTTAAAAACAATTAGAAAATAGTACATCTGGGGGGAAAAAAATATCTTAAACATTTCTTGAACATTTCTGCCTATAATGACATTCCCAAAATAGGGACGCCAGGTTAAAGTGGTTAAATAGAAGTGGCAACTATATATTTACATGCTCACAGGAGTCATTTACACTGAACTCAACAATAAAGTAATGTGTACCTTTATTCCCATTGACCTGCATTATACTGTCAACAATGTGTTGTAATGATGAGTCGAGGGGTTCATTCTTTTTTCTGAGAGGACGTTGTGCATTGTCACTGTCTTGTGGAAAGCCTGTATGTTGCAAACCTTTCAGGAAATGGAAAAAAAAAGAGCCTGAGTTCCATGTAATCAACGTAGTTAGTATTTAGTCACAATTAAGCTCTTGTTAAGATGAAAACAAAACATACCAAGTTGAAATATGGACATACTATCTGGTCGATAGCAAACCACATGCTTGATGCTATACTTATGGCTGTAAGTAGCCTCTCATCAGCTCCTTAACGACGTTGACCCTGAACATCACAGGTTTATCTTCACTTTTCATACAGTACCCATCCATTCAAGCAAAAGATTGTATCGATATAGAAATTCTGAATAACCAAGTGCATGGAGAGTAAGGCCCAAGGTCATGATAAAACGGCCGTAACACAATGATAGAATTCAAAATCTTTTTAGGATAGTATGGGATTCTTGTTGTGCAATGAAGATATTGCGAGTGGGCCCCCAAATAATTGGCAAAACACTAAGATTGTAATGATAATATAACATTAATACAAACACATATTGTTTTCATTGGGATACCAATAAATAGTAATACTGTGTTAGTTCCATTAATCCAAGCCGTAAAACACAATGAATTGAACAAAAATGCTCTGAAAATGCACTGCTGTAATGATTGTCTTGTGAGATTTTGAGATTTTCAAGTGCCAGAAAAGGTCGGGAACCACATTATGAATTCACTTTTTTTTTTTTTTTCATCTTCATTTTTGCAGAGCAGATTGAAATCTTTATATCGGCCACTTTTACCTGCATTCCTGTCACACATTCTCTCGCCTCCAGATTTATGAAATACCTTTTGTGAATATGGATTTCATCAGCGCACCCCTTGCTCATTGAGCCTCGCGGAGGGGCCGATTGATTTGTGGCGGGGTGTCTGTAATGACAGAAGCAGAAGATGAAGTCACATTACGGGCTGTCGTCTGCGATAATTTGTCACTGGAATAGCGCCATTAACAAAATTTCGGGCAGGTATCAGTCAACCATGCCCATGGCGTTTTCATCTTCCCTGAGACAGTAGTGTGTCTGTGTCTACCTTGGCCGTGATGTATTGTGGGGATTAAGCCATTAAGAGCGGGAGCACGTCATGTGTCATTTTAGATTTATTTGGGCTATTCAGAAATAACAGATATACAAGCTCATAGCGCGGCACCGAGTGAGCTTGTAGATATGCTATTTTTGAAAAATCGTGAAAGTTTGTGCAAATCTTTGCGAACAATTGTAACTCAAATCTTTGCATTTTTGGTGGACCTTTACATGAAAAAGTTTGAGCACCACTGATATAGCAACGTACGTTTTTCAGAAAACATGTCAGGATTTAGAAGACATTTTGTATAGACGCGTTCCCGGTTTGAGTGGGTTATGAGGAAGTTCTTGGAGATGCATAAAGAAAAGAGGATTTTCTTTTTGTCCTCAAGGCTGAATTGTTAAGTGACTTGACGTCAACGGCACAGTAGCGACAGGGGGTTGTTTTCATCTTTCAGGAGCAACGTGCAAATTACAAGACAAATTAGATACAATTACATTTGTGTAACCGATAAAACGTCTGTTACTGGAGGCACGACTGAATCTGATTTGGTTTTCGTTGATCTTTTTAAATTACAGAATTACAGTGTGGAGTATCGAAATGAAATAGAGGCAGCTAGTAGACTGCCTTACCCCACATTTTCCACATATAGTGTATATTAACCACATCGACCCCACTGTCCTTATTCTGGACATTTCATAATCGGTGAACATTCTGCGAAAATAGGCAAACATTTGGCAAAATGTGCAGTTTCGTGTTGCAATGTGCTGTGAGCTTGTGGAACAGATATTTTGCTATTTTACATACAGCGAAGTTTGTAGTGATTAAATATTCTTACACTGTGAAACCCTGAGTGCTCATTTCACTATGTTTTACACTCTCTAGAGTTAAATGCACACTCAGGGTTTTACACGGTGAAGCCTTGATACGTTGTTTGCCCCCAGCTTCATTGCAGTCAGACGTGTTTAAAGGAGTAGTTCACACAAAATAATACGTATTTTCTATCAATTAACACACCCCATGAACGCCTTGAATACGTAGATATTTATTTTGCTTTTGTTGCATTCCTAAGCCAATAATTTGATGACCGGGGTCATCGGTAAATAAATAGGAGACTCAGTAGGAAACTCCACCGGTTATCAAATTATCCGCAGCACAAAAAAATAAGACGCTTCACCGGCGCGCTTCACTGTTTTAGCGCTCCTTTAGCAGCCGCTGCTTCTAAATTTCGGCGCTTTTCGGCGATAGTTCTGTCTTCTTTCACTTTCTCCACACCGTTTGGTGCCCCCCCCCCCCCAAGCTTGGTGCTTCAGCACCTAAAGCCCTTCCGTTAAGCCGGGGCTGTGTGTGTGTGGGGGCGGGCGGGCGGGCGCGCACGTATGTGTGTGTGTGTGTGTGCGCGCGCTGTCATGAGAATCAGAGCGGCACTATCAAAACAATCGGCTTGGTATCAGTCACTTGCCCCGTAGCGTATTCATCTCCGCCATGACCCAGATCGTCCATCTAACAGCACATGTACTGACTGTACTGTATAAGTGTGTGTGTGTGCATGTGCGTGTGTGACACCAGACTGATGCATTTCAACTGATACATAGTACACATAGCTCCAGCTGCTCGCCCAGGCAATTTCAAGGTAAATCGTTCATCCCTGAGGCCATTTTGCTCGACTTACCTTCTATCATAATAAAAAAAAAAGAGAGGAGTCCTATTCCCTGTAGGGGTGTTGGGCCGTTTAAACTCTGTGTGCCTGCGTGTTTAGAGAGATTAGTTTGGACGAGGCTGTGCTTAATGCCTGCACAGGTGCTCAAATTGGTATCAAAAGGAGAGATGTCCCACAGTTTAACCAACTCAATCCGGGAACAGCATAGATGTGTCATTTTAGATTTTTGAGTGTGTGTGTAACACACTCCTATAAACACACTGCCAAAAAGGGGAGGAGTTATGGCCTTATAACGCATTAAAGGGGAGGAGTAAGGGGCGTGCACTCGAGTTTGTACTTATACCCTGGGGCGTGGCTGTGGAAAGGGGGCGTGCCTTTAAAAAAGACGAGCCCAGGCACTGGTTTTGCTATAACCATTATTTTATACTTATTCAAAAATAGCAGAACTACAAGCTCATAGCGCAGCACTCAGTGCTGCGCTATGAGCTTGTAGATCTGCTATTAGCGCAGCACTCAGTGCTGCGCTATGAGCTATACAAGCTCAAGCTCTATGAGCTTGAGCTTGTATATCTGCTATTTTTTAATAGCCACATAAATCTAAGATGACACAGATGCGTTTCCGGATCGAATGGGTTAAAAGATATCTAGCACAATATGTCCCTCTAGCAAGAGGGTGGGCCGTAGATAAGAAGGGGATACCAGCAGAACATATGTAGTCTCACGTTTGAACACTGAAATGATGGCAATGACGAAATGTTGGGCAATGTATGCCCCTCATGGGGTAGAGCCCTGCACGGGCCGAGAATGTGGGCCCAAGCCCGGCCCTGGCCCATGGTATTCAGCCCGGCCCGGCCCCTGGCCCGATAGGTGGCGCAATTTTACAGTCCGAGCCCGGCCCTGGCCCGTGGTATTCAGCCCGAGCCCGGCCCTGGGCCCGTGTGTCAAATACAGAATCAGCCCAAGCCCGGCCCGTTTTGGCGGGCCGGGCCGGGCTTCAATGATCAATTATCTGCGCAAAATGTTCTGTGAGCCCGAGCCCGGCCCTGGGCCCGTTTGTCAAATACAGAATCAGTCCGAGCCCGGGCCTGGCCCGTGGTATTCAGCCCGAGCCCGGCCCTGGGCCCGTGTGTCAAATACAGAATCAGCCCAAGCCCGGCCCGTTTTGGCGGGCCGGGCCGTGGGCGGGCTCTGGCGGGCCTGCAGGACTCTATCATGGGGTTGAATAGTTAATCACAATGAACCTTAGAGGTCCTATTCTGGGCATGTCATGATAGGCTAAACATTTGGCCAAACGAGATGAACATTTGACGAGAATATAGCTGATCTACAAGCTTTTGGCTGGGCTGTTTTTGGCTACGAGATTTTGGTGGGGTAGGGAACTAGGAAATGATGTTGATCTCGGGATCCAGATAAAATACGGATCTTGGACTTCATGTGACCAGCCTGTATCTATGACGTCAGTCGTCTATGACATACGATGTACGTGTGGTGGAAAGTAACTAAGTACATTTACTCAAGTACTGCACTTAACTCATTGAGTGACCGAATTATTTCTGGCTATTTCTGGCCAGTGCGATTTTTTTTTTTTTTTCAAAGTAAAAAAAAAGTGCTTTGGAAGCGAGATACAGCCTTTGTCAGTTATACGTTAGACAAGGAGTGGATGGAGCTGCAAATCTTCAGATAATGATATCTTGGGTTCTGAACAATTATTATTTTAATTTTTTTAATTTTTCAAAAACATGTGAAACACGTGATTTGCACGTTGCACTATGGGCGGTAAATCACGTGAAACACGTGAATGGCACTCAATGAGTTAAATACAATGTTGAGGTATTTTTACTTTACTTTATGTCCAATTTCCAGTACTTTTACTTCTACTCCACTACATCTCAGAGGCAAATATTGTAATTTTACTCCACTACAATTATTTTAAAACTTTAGTTACTAGTTACTGTGTAGATTTTGATTATTATCACAAAACATACATTAACCACTTCAGCCCAATATACATTTCGGCCTTTTGAAAATAGCCGATCTACAAGCTCACAAGGCGTCGCACTGCGACGCATTGTGAGCTTATAGATCTGCTATTTTCAAAAGATTTGTATACATTCGAAAACTTGTGAAATGGGAAATTCGGCATAAGGAGTACTTTTACTTTTGGCACTTTAAATACAGTTTGATACCCATACCTTTGTACTTTTACTCAAGTATATTTTGAATTCCGGACTTTTACTTGCAACAGAGTATTTCTACATTGCAGTAAAACATTATTGAGTACTTATTACCACCACTGACGATGTATGACTCAAATTTGGGCAAGGTTTCATTATAAATGTAAAGTATAAAATAAGTGAAAAAATAAATACATGTGGAGGCACTTCTAGGGATTAGAAGTGCTCTAGACAGACAGACAAACACAACAATGTGCAAACACAGCGACAAGATTTGTGAGCTGTTGTGACAGGAGAATGATGTCTAATGGAATACAACCACCTTAAGGACTACAAATTATTGTGTGTGTTCCCTGCACTGTTTGCACCAAATGACCTCGGTACATAGAAACACTGTTCATATAAACAGAGCAACTTTTTAATATAATTACATTTGAATAAACTGCTGCTACTTGTCGCAAAGTGAATGCAAAACATTGAAATACTGCTGTCAACTTTCAAAAGTGTATACCAAGCTAACCTCTCCTATATGGATGTATAACTATTTCTGAGAGAAAATGCAACATTTTTAGTTAGAAGAAAGCTCTGTTTACACTTTTATTCACAGTATTTATTTGTGCATACATTGTTTTGTTTTGATTGTTTTGTTCCACTTTTGCCTGCTCATGCCAATAAAGCTCCATTGAATTGAGTGAGACAGACAAACACACACACACACACACACACACACACACACACACACACACACACACACACACACACACACACACAGGGACACACACACACAGGGACACACACGAGTATAGACCACTGGGTGACCTCGTTCAGCTAAGTATACAGGGTTTAAGTGCTTAATAAACAGGCGTGCGGTGCACAGAGATGTGGGCGTCTTGTGTGTGCTTTCCTCACAGATGTAAACATTGCATTTAATAGCGATCTGAAAATGCATTTTGGCGCTGTCGGGGGGAAACCTCATATGTCCAAAACTATTACTTTTCAGGAAAAAAAAAAAAAGGAACCTTGGTCCCAATGGATTCAATGCAGTTATTATTAAGTCACACATAACCACTTTAATGTTCACTTTTGAAACCTTTGGTAAAAAGCTAAAACAGCCAATATACAAGCGTGCAGCTTGTAGATGGGCTATTTTTGCTACCTTTGCGTGACATTGTAGTATGACAAAGTAGGGCATTAATACATGAAAAAAGAGAAATAGTTGAATTATGGAAATACAAGGTTTCTGCCCACAGCAACCTTTTTTTTCCCCCTTCATTTCCTCTTAGCCGTGCTGACAATGGTAATGTCGCGAAGGGGGACCAGCAGCACTGCCGGCCAGGGTTGTAAAGTAACTAAGTACATTTACTCAAGTACTTATTTTTACTTTACTGGAGTAGGCCTACTTCCAATATTCTGTACGTTTACTTCTACTCCACTACATCTCGCATTGTGAGCTTGTCGATCGGCTATTTTCAAAAGATTTTTATACATTTGAAAACTTGTGAAATGGGACATTGTGCATAATGAGTAAGTTTACTTTTGTACTTTAAGTATATTTTACATCCTTTTGTACTTTTACTTAAGTCAATTTTGAATTCTGGACTTTTACTTGTAACAGAGCATTTCTACATTGCGGTATTGATACTTTTACTTAAGTAAAAAATGTGAGTACTTTTTCCACCACTGCTGCCGGCCAGTGCCATGCAAGGCAATGTAATTACAGTCTGCGAGTAGCTACCCAAATGGCCCCATAGTGTACTGTACTGCATGTCATTTTATTTTACCACAGGAGCAGAACCAAGATTGTGTGATTCTGTAATTGTTGCGGTAGTGAAAGGGCCTTTTTTTCTATCCACACAGCCCCTTGTAGATTTGAAAACGGTCTGCGTTGACAACAAAGCCCCAGACATAATAACGGTTTCCCGACGGCTCTCATCATCATCTTCTGACTAGACACTTTTTATTTAGGTAGACAGACCAATACGCAAAAAGCTCTCAGGGCTTATTAAAATAAACTCCTTTCTTTTAGCAATTGTCTGTGTGACTGAATGCCACCGGCGAGTTATTAGCGCCGCTGGATCAATGCGACTAACAAAGGCTGGTCGTGTCAGCTCTTTACCGCATTTAACGATACGATGAAACCTCAGCAAAAAGAAAGCATATATACCAAACGGACCATATGGGCGCAACGGGAGAAACGGTAACGGTTGTGCTTTTTTTAACGAGCTTCACGCCGTTATTAGAGGTGCTATGTATGTACCAGTATTTCCTTAATGAGACAGCTGAGGATATTAAGAGAGATAATTTGTTTTGGTTGTTATTTGATTATTTGTGTGTGTGTGTGTGTGTGTGTGTGTGCGTGTGCGTGCGCGTGAGATTGAGGGGGGGGGGGGAGTGAGTGGGGAAGTGTGGGGGTGGTTGGTTCTGGCAGACTACATTTTGTATCTACCGGTACCTATGTATCTACATTTATAGATCATATTGTCACTGTCGGGTGGAAACCTTGGATGTTCAAAACTGTTGAGAAAAAAAAAAAAGAAAAAAAACTGTTGCAATGGATCCAATAGAGTTAGTTATTATTTTGTCACAAGCTCTTGTTAATACTTTTCATTGGAGTTTCCCAAGGAGCTTACTTGGGGAAAAGGTTGTGTGTCAATTGTGGGCATCACTTCCTGTTGTCAGTCATTCATTGATTTGAGTGATCAAATCAAATCAGTCAACGGTAATGAACACAATCTGACAGGCATCAGAAAGGCTCATTTACCCTTCACCCTCCACACAGCTGATTCAAATGATAAATGCATAATTATCAAGCGCTGACGTCACTCAACAAGCACAAATCGATTTAAATTGTCACCAGTTTGAATCGTTTTTAATCGATTTACAATAAATCATTACATGCCTAGTTCCCACATTATTATTGACTGACACGGATTACTCAAATGAATTGAATTGAGTGACTGACAACAGGAAGTGATGTCCATAATTCATGCAAGGCCTCATGGGACACTGGAAACTCGTTCATCTGTCCTGCAGAAGTGTGCAACTGGACGGTGTTGATTTTGACAGCAAATTTTGATTTAGTCGTAGTCTTTTGAATACAATTCTATTTAGTTTTAGTCATATTTTAGTCATCTAAAATGTTTTAGATTTTGTCTAGTTTTAGTCGACTAAATATCATAAGATTATAGTCGACTAAATCAACAGTTGATTTAGTCGACTAAAATGTATGTTGGCGGTGCCTTGATGGCGTCGTAATGGCTGATTTTACACTTATTTGCATGCTGAAAATAGCCGATCTACAAGCTCACAACGCGTCGCAGCGCGACGCGTTGTGAGCTTGTAGATCTGCTATTTTCAGAGCGCAACACCCGAGCTCAACCAAACATAAAATGACTTGTCTTTTAGTTCTACTGGATCTCTTCTCCACTCGTCCCTAATATGTTAGTCTAGTTTTTACGGACGGTGGACGTCACAAACGTAATATCTGGACCTGTGATGTGCGCCACGTTGTTCCGATCCTCACCAAACTTGGCACAAATACTGTTCAGGGGGGCTGGCATGAGAATTGTCACACCAGGGGCCACATCATTGGCCCCCCGGGCCAATGATGATGCCACAGGCACACAGTCGTTCCAATCTGCACCAAACTTGGCACAAACACTGTTCATGGGTCTGGCATGAGAAAAGTCACGCCAGTGGGTGGCACAGGTGCACTGTTGCTCCAATCCACGCCAAACCTGACACACACACTGTTCAGGGGTCTGCCATGGCGATAGTCACACCAGGGGCCATGTTTAGCCCCCAGGGGCCACGTCAGGGCCAAAGGCACACCGTTGCTCCAACAGCACCAAGTGTCCCACAAACACTGTTTAGGTATTGGCCATGAGTATAGTCATACCAGGGGCCATATCAGGGACCTAAAAAACTAAATATAGCAGTTATAGCAGTTCAAGTGGCCATAGCTCTTTGACCATTGCTCTGATCAGTGTAACATATAGGACTGGGTGCGCGGCCTTCAAATCTAGTGCAGTAAAAGGCTGCCAGTAACCTGTACCTACTGAGTCTTTTTCCGAAGGCCATAACCTTTCAAAAGGGACACAGACAGGCGGTTACACTGGGTAACTTACGACAGGTACAACAGGTATTACATAACAGGCATGCATTCCCTATTTGCCTTGTTCCCAACTTGCATCATTCCCGGATATAGTATCTTGTGTTCTAGTATCTCTTGAATCGAAAAAAATCAATTGATAGAACACACGCTGAGATGATAGTCAATTAGTATGAGCCCTGCTCTCCACTCTTTGCTCTCAGCTCAGACGCGCTTCTCTTTCTTTGTGGTCCTCCAACAACTCTCCGGGGGCTCTGTCGTCTCCAAGGCCCACTGTTCAGACAAGATAGAGCGCTGCGCTGGCCACCGTCCACCGTTTTGTTCAAACGCACGCAGGGCACTTCTACAAGGACACCCCTCTCCCTTTTCTCACTTGCCCGGGGGTCCTTCTCGTCATTGTCTGTCGTTTCGCTCTGCCATATTATCTTTCATTGAGCCGAGCTCGGATCCCGGGCGGAGGTCCAGGTTTTGCCGTCTTACGGCACTGGGCGTGGACCACAGGAACACAGCCGATGGGTGTGGCGCCGGGCACACAAACATTGTCAGTACTTCGTTTTTTGTTTTTATGTTTTGACAATGTACTTGCATCCAAAAGAAGCTGATTGCCTTTTTTCATTTAATTTGAAAAGTAAATTAGTCTTTTTTTCGGCACTCAGAACATTCTGTGAAAATAGCCGATCTACAGTATTAGCGTTCCAAAGCGACGCATTGTGAGCTTGTAGGTTTTTATAGAAGTGTCCGGAGCGTCCGGAGCCAAATACATATCATTGTGGGGGTCCTTGGTACAAAAAACTACTGATTTAGAAGGTATTTTCAGAATCGTCCTCAGGTTTTAATGGGTTAAATAAGTTGGAATTTAGGTGAATGTCACAGAACACACAGTGGTAAAATAAAGAGGAAAGCAAACTGTAACTGGTTTGCACAAATGTTCTCAATCTTTTCAGGCCGTGACCCCCCAAAATAATCATATTTGAACTGGGGACCCTCCACCCTGACACGCACTTGGAATTGTAGGAGTTGAGGCATTACATTTAGTTTGACCTGGTTCCACAGATAAATATTGTGAAAATAGCCGATCTACGTTGTGAGCTTGTTGTGAGCTTGCTATTTTCAAAATGTTTGCCTCTTTCTTATATTATTTGACAATTTGGTCAATGTTTTACCAGTTTTTATGTATAGTTTGTTGATTACTTTTGATGTAGTAATGGTCTTTTTCTTTTTTGAGGTATTAAAAAGATCTTAAAAGTCCTTACGTCGTCACTTCACTGTCATCTGGGGACCCTCCAACACTATGTGGGGATCCCCCTGGGCGTCCTGACCCACATGTTGAGAACCACTGGGATAATGTAGCTTGTGCTTATGTGTTCATAACTGACTTGCTCCCAGTACATTACAAGTGATACATGTGTCTAATGTCTAATGACTGATGGGTATTCAAAGTCGTTTGGCTTTTCTGTTGGTAGGTTTTATTTGAAGAACAAATAAACTAAGCATAAAAACACAACAAAGGTGTATGTACTTTTGTCTGATCTAACCCGGTCCTTGACTGTGCAACCGTTTCAGTGACAGAAAGAGATGGACTACAAAGATACAAGGGTTCAAATATCCTTTACATTAGCGAGCCGCGGCAACTATGTGTGTCAAACGTGAGGGTCCGATGTTCAAACCCCGACTAATAGGACCACCCTGGTACTTCAAAGTTATTTTCCCCTCCGGCTCACCGATGCAAAGAATATTTTATCCATGCATCTTTTTAACCCATCTCTTTCTATTTCGTTGTTTTGTTCTTCAAATAAAATCTCCCAACAGAAAAGCAAAAAAAGAGCTCAAACGATTTTGAATACCCATCAGTCCCACAGACACACGCAGACCAGGATGTATCACTTACAGTATAATGGATAATTGGTTTCTATACTATCATGCGTTAAGCTGTGGACTTATTTATCAGAGTTAAATGAACATATTTCACAGTGTACGTGTTTCGGACTGAATTCCTTTGAACAGAGATTTCTGCGTTTTTGCAGCTGCTCTTTTCAGCGTCTCACAGGCCTCATCAGCTCGTATTCTTTTGACGTCCGTATATACGGCTATCCAGCTGTATGTTTTAGGCTTAATGCTTTACTGCGTATAGAAACCCGCTGCGTACAAAGACTGCCCACCTGAAAAGCTTTAAATGCGCCACAGAACCCCATTAATCACACTTTTTTTTTTATTGCACAGGATCGAAACCGTCTACTCTCCCTCCCTGGGTTTATTGGTTGTTGGTGTTTTCGGTCCTCCAGACCAGTTCACTTCATCTGCAACCCTCGGCGGCGTTATCAATTCTCGTTGTCAATAAAGTTCTAGTTACGAGGTCACATGATACTTTCCCATGAACCCTCTGGGGGGGAGGGGGGAGAGAGAGAGGGGGAGAGGGAGAAACTGATCTACTCGCTGACTGTGTGGAGTGGCTCTGTATCCGGACATCCATCACAGCTAGGCTATTTCCTCTCTTTCTGTGTGTGTGTGTGTGTGTGTGTGTGTGTGTGTGTGCGTGTGCGTGTGCGCGTGTGCGTGTACTTGTATTACTAGGACCAACTGTCCCCACAAGTATAGTAGAGTTTGAGAAATAAACACTGTGGACCATTTTTGTGGAATAGTTATTTTATGTCAAAAAAGGATTTGGGGAGTTACTCTTACAATTGCACGGTTAGGTTTAGGATTATGTATCTAGAGGTTAGGTTTAGGGTTATAGTGATAGAGTTATGCCTGATTTATACTTCATTGCGCTCCAATGTCATGCACTTGTTCTGAGCTTGAAGATCGGCAATTTTTTGGCTTCAGGTTCGAGTAAATGGCAAAATAATAATACATTGCAATCATAAAATTGCCGTCCCAAAATGCTGATATCTAGTATAATACAAATGTGTGTGTGTGTGTGTGTGTGTGTGTGTGTGTGTGAGTGAGTGTCGTGCGCTCGTGCATCATTGCTCCTCATATAGCGTTGATGTGTGAGGTATGTATGGCCTTTCGCACTCTTATCTTACCCCCACATCGTATCATGGGCCACAGCACACACCAGCAGAGTGTAATTGCACTCCAGTGAGACTCTCTCCACCTCGCCCCCCCCCCCCCCCCCCCCACCCCTCAACTCCCACCCTCCCAGCTCCACCCAAGCGGAAGAAGGGGGGAGGAAGCAGAAGGGGGACAAAATGTGGCAGTTACATTTTTATGATGATATCACACCTGCGTTTGACATCTGCGTAATGGCACTGTCCGGGTTGAGAGAGAGAGAGAGAGAGAGAGAGAGAGAGAGAGGGAGGGAGGGAGGGAGAGGGGAGGAGGGGGTTTGGAGGGAGAGCGGTACCGTCTGACACAGTATCAGATGTTTTATGGAGAGATTCCCATAAACAGAGAGGCAAGGAGAGAGAAAGAGAGAGAGCAACCAATTCAGAGAGTCGGTGAGGGGGGAGAGAGAGAGCGAGGTGTTGAGTGGGAGTAAAGCGATGTAAGAGAGAGAGAGAGAGAGAGGACGTGCCTGCATCGGCGAGCACCGGGTGAGAGTGTGAGACGGAGATAATATCCTCCCACTTTGCGGTGTGATTGGCAGCTACATGACAGCCCTCTCTATAGGCGCCTCGGCCATCTTGTCTTCTTCACGATCAAATAAAAGTCTCGGTATGAGATGAAAGCCGGCGTGAAGCGCCTCAGAGCCATCACTCTGTGATTGTTGGTCACCCATATGAGACTGCTGTTTCCATCACATGTTGTTCTGTATAAGAGATTTGGAATGTGTGATAATGTGTTTGACAAATAGACCCCGGCGTCCCAATTCCGATCTACAAGATCACAGCACGTTGCATTTTTGTTGAAAAGATTAGTTCCATTTGTACACTCTCAGAGTTAAATGAACACTAAGATGATGATACAGTGTAGATTGGGACCCCCAACAAATCAAAATGGTTGAGTCCCTGGCATATCTTTTCAAATGGGTGTCCGTGGGCTAATATGTGTCAATCCGGGGGTCCTTGACACGGAAAAAGGTTGAAAACCACTGTCCTAAAGTAAACCCACGTCACACAGATATACAGGAAATCAATCCAAGTTGGCCAGCCTTTGTTTCCACATCTGACTTTGCTAAAAAAAACAGCACAATGTGTAGTTCAGCACGTTTTCATGTTTCCCGAGCCTTTTTATTTCTTTTTTTTCCTTTTTCTTTTCTCCTGGTGAAGGCTTCAGCTGTGTGTGTCTGTGCTCGGGACTAATTTGGTCCTTTGGTGATTCTCCAGGATGTCCTGGACTGGGCCTGTTTTCTGTTGCAGCGACATCAGTCATGGCCCAGATCTTATGTCCTCATGAATAACACCCTGACAGATGGGGGACAACCGTCTTGTTGCTCCGGCATGGCAAGGGATGCATCACCTATGGAGGTTGCCAAAATACATTTTGTGATCTCCGTTGCTACATCGCTAACCCGATCCAGACCTCTCTCAGGCCCCGTCTTGTCTGTGGCAGGCCAGCTTTTTCTGTGTCCCCAGAGTCAGAACTTAACCCGTTCAATCCGGGAACGCATCTCTGTTATTTTAGATTTATTTGGCTATTTTCATGATTTTTCAAAAATAGCAGATCTGCTTTTTTTCAAAAATCATGAACATTTCTGCAAATATATTAAAAAAAATGCGCAAATTTGTAACTCAAATCTATGCTTCTGGGGGTCCCTGGAACTAAATATTTTACAAATGTTCGCTTTAAAAATATAGATATATTCCAAGATTTGCCCAAATTTTCAAAAAATAGCAGATCTACAAGCTCATAGCAGTGCCGCGCTATGAGCTTGTAGATCTGCTATTTTTGAATAGCCCAAAGAAATCTTAAAACGACATCAAATTATGCTTTCCCGGTCTTAAAGGGTTAAACGTGCAGAAGCAGGCGTTCAGTTTCAGTTTTTTTTTGATGCACCACATATCTGGAGCAAACTCCCAGACAACTTGCAGGTCCCCAACAACACTCATTTCTTTGAAATATGACAGATGGAGAGCTTTCTGTTTGCCTTTTTACAGAGGATCTTGATTCATATTCATATATTTATTCATTGTGGTATGAAATTATTATAATTTTAGTATTCTGATTTTCCTATTCTCAACTCTTTAATAATACTATTGTAATTGTATTCAGATATAATCCTTTTATAATGTGTTTCTTACCGCTCTTCATGTTTTATGTAGAACTTTGAATTGCCTTGTTGTTGAAATGTGCTCGAAAAATGAACTGTGTGTGTGTGTGTGTGTTCGTGTGTGCGTCTGTGCGCGTGCGTGCGTGTGTGTGGCAGAGGTAGACGGACAGAAGAGAAAGAGTGACAGTAGTGAAACATATAGACATCAAAAGAGATATATACAGTATTATGTTGTTGTGCACATCTGCATGCAGCGTTCATACGTCTGGCCTCGGTATGCGCGAGGTGAGATAGACAAACAGAGGGCGAGAGAGAGGGCACGAGAGAAAGAGAGAGAGCATGCGTCTTTGTAATGTTTGCATGTTTATACGGTATGTGTCCAATCTTAACCCATTCAATCCGAGAACGCATGCTACAAATGTCTTCTAAACCCTAACAGTTTAAAAAAAAAACTTTTCTATATCTATCAGTGGTGCTCCAACTTTTTCAACAGTTGTTCTTGACAACTTTTGTCAAGAACCCCCAAAATGATATGTATTTGGCCGCAGACCGCCATCTAAAAATATATATTCTAGGGACAAAGAATCCCAGAAGCAAAGATTTGAGTTACAAATGTTTGCTTTAAAAAATATATATATAGTCAAAGATTTCTGCTATTTTTCAAAAAATAGCAGATCTACAAGCTCATATAGCGCGGCACTCGGTGCCGCGCTATGAGCTTGTATATCTGCTATTTTTTGAATAGCCAAAGAGATCTAAAAAATTACACATATGCGTTCCCGGTCTTAATGGCTTAATATTCATGAATTGCGTGTGGCCCACATTGTGCATGTAGTACGCATGCAAGTACTATGTGTGTACCTGTGTAATGCATAATGCGGTGCGCGTGTGGTCGTGTGCTTTGCCGTGGCGAGACACCAGTGTAAACGCGTGATGGATGTTTGCTCAGGTGCTCTCTCTACTCAGAGGAAGGATGCACCTCTCCACCTGTCTTCAATGCAATTAGTTTAAATAATGGCGCCACATAAATTCACCCAGCTGGGAAAAGACCCCCACCCACCACCCACCACCAAACCCCCCCCCACCCCACTGCCCTTGTCACCCTCTTGAAATATAGCCGAATTGTCCTGGATATGGAGGTGTGCGGGAGGAGTGTGCCGTGCGTGCGTGCGTGTGTACGTGAATGCGTGCGCGTGTCATTGCTTTGCTCACTAGAATACAATGCAGTGCTGTCAGAAGCTTTTGATGTGGTCGGTGAAAGTAAATTGTGCTTAAATTCACCTTCATTTGTTTCAGGGAATATCAAATAATTATGTGCATTTATTATTAAGGAAATATACTTTTTTTTGTTCTCAGGAAATATCCATCGTTTGTTTGGTTTCCTTTCAACTTAAAATAGCTTCTGTTTTTGGGTTTCTCCAGGAAATATCCTGCATTTTGTTTGTTATTTTTATTATGGGAATAATCCTGCAGGTTTTTTCTTGATTTTCCTGGAAATATTCAGCTGTTTTTCTTTCTTGTGTGTGCATGCATGCGTGTGTGTGTGTGTGTGGGGGGGGGGGGGGGGGTGGGTGTGGGTGTGGGTGAGTGTCTGTGTGTACTTGTATTCCGATGCTTGTGAGGGCCAAATTACATGCAGAGTAGAATTTGAGGAATATAATTGTTTTAGGACAATTTTCAAGGTCTCCACAAGATAAATGGTTGTTTTAGTGTTTGTGTGTGTGTGTGTTTGCGTGCGTGCGTGTGCACGTGTGTGTGTGTGTGTGTGTGTGTTTACGTTCATATGTCTGCATGTGAGTGCTCTGTTGTCGGTCCACGTTTAAAAGCGAGGGCGTCATGGAGCTCAATTCATTACCTCATTCATTTGTGTGCACTTTGAACCGGGTGATAAAATGGCTGGCGCCTCAAAGTGCTCACAGCGTCATACGTCACCTTCAACGTCCCCTCTCTCACAGCGGCAGAACGATAGACAGATGGGCAGACGAGAGAGAGGTGGATTAAGGCATTGAACAGACGCTCTCTTATCCAGAGCCACTTACAATAAGCGAGGTAAACACATCAAATGCAGAGAGAGAAAGTGAAGTGCCTCTGTAAACTAGGATCACAGGTAAACCAAGATCCTAGCATCTCTCTAGACAATATAGGATCAAAATAATAATCTATGTAGTGTGTATGGGGGTAATTTAGTGATTAATTATCATTAAATGTCATGAATATCAATGAAATTATATATCACCAGTTTACCTGTTTTTAATACAGATCAGTCTCATAAACTCTGAAGGATTTTGAATTCTTGGCTGAGGCAGGGTCATAGATCATCCAACAATATACAAAAGACAAACAAGTTTTATTTCTAATCAAGGAAGTTTATTAACTCAAAGGCATAAGCCATAGGAAATATTAATGTTCCAATACAGCCGTACAAGATGTAATTTCTGCTGTGGTCCCTGATTAGAACTTTATGTGCTAAAAATGGTATACTAATTGTTGTGAGCTCCTAGACAGAAAGAGATAGAAAGAGGGGAAGGTAGGTGAGGGCTGAAAAGAAATAAAGACAGTAGTTAAAGAGCCCTGTCAATAAGTTGATGAAAACAAGCCTAATACACATACAATCCTATTGCCGTTGCACATCAGATGATGGAAACAGACCTGTGATTGACAGGGGTCACTTCTCAAGTAGCGTTCTGGGGCTGTTGGTATTTGTCGCCTGCCTCACTGCCTGCGTGCCTGGCTTTCTTCGACACTCCTTAAGTGCCAGCAAGTCTTCACTGTTAACAACAGCCGTCTTTTATTCTTCTTTAGAGTCTATATTCTTCACGAAAGAGAGATTGTAGGTGATACTTTCTCTCTCGACTTTCCACTTTCCACTTTCAAACTTTCCACTTTCCACTGTCCACTTTCGACTTTCCACTGTCCACTTTCCACTGTCCACTTTCCACTGTCCACTTTCGACTTTCCACTGTTGTGTTGAAAGGCACAACTTTGATTCCTTTGTAGTAGATGAACGCAATATTTAATGACTTAAAAATGTCAATGAATCTTGTGGTTCCCATTCAAATTGAACAAAACAAGAATACACCTAACTGACACTAAGACAAGAGAAGGGGAGGATAACGTAGATAAGACCAGACAAGACGAGACCTAGACTGGACTGGATATTGGTCATGAAGAGATGGTCTTTTATTCTCCATCCTAAATACCATGTGAAACTCAATCCTCTCCCTGTCATTGGCTGAAACACAGGAAGGTATGTTTAGAAAGAAAGGGGGGGAGAAGAGAAATCTGAGCCCACAACATCAACTAATTAACTCAACCTAAAGTTGATTCTCTTACAAGGATTTATTCATTATATTATCGATATTCTCCCATTGTAACTTAGTGTCACGCATCTGGTTCCTATTTAAAAAGAATATTGGAAATATATTGGAAATATAATGAATAATGAATAATAATAATCAAATGACAATATAAATGTACCTTCATGCATAAGTGAAAGTATGATAAACAGTTGTACTTAATCATACTTGAATGTTACAAATATAACAGCAAGCTTACACAGTAGGACACGTAATAACCTCTTGTTTAATATGGATAATTAACTATGAACGTATGAAACGAACTCTGCCTCAATTCTTTGAGGAGTGCTTGAGGATCGATGATCTCAAGGTCATAGGTCGCAGGCCATTTGGTTGGAAGCAGAGCTCTCCCTGTGACAGCTAACTGTCACAGACTGCAAATTATGGCATTATTTCCAGTTAAATTTGTCCCAAGTTTGTGTCCTGATATCATGGTTCCATGTCAGCAACATTGTCAATCCTAGCCAGTGGGTCTAGGAAACTCTGTGTGTATGTCCGTGCACATCAGTATATCTGTGCGTGCACGTGTGTGTGCGTGCGGGGCACGTAGACTGCAGGGTGTGTGTAAACAGAGCTGTTTGGGGCATTTGACCTCTGGGGTCAACGGCTCCTTCTTCATATGCTTGTAGAGTTGTGTTCATATGCATCAGCAACAATGGAGGTCCAGTTTGGATCGGTGAATGGTTTGATCATAGTGGAATATTCAATTGATAAACCTACTACATAATCCCCCCCTTGTCAAATGAAAGATGACGTCAGGGGCATCTTGGAATTTGGCAAAGTAGAGAGAAAAAGAGAAGAGGATCAATTGAATACATCCACATGTTAGGCACTGTTCATGCACCATCTGTATGTGCCACGGCAAGAGGATATCTAACAGACAGAGTTGAGATATAGAATTAGAGCGGAAGAAAGTATTGTCGAGAGTGAGTCTTTAGTAATATAGCTGAGCTATACTTATCTGTGAGTATAAGATCACTGAGACAATATAGGACCGTTTGAAGTTTAAAATGAACAAGCACTAACTAAATCGATCAAAATTAATCATGCATGCTAAATACTGATAACTTTGATATTGGCTGGCTCGGATCTTTGACTTTTTGGTGGCTAAAGAGGGAGAGTCCGGCCTAAATTTAGAGTATCCCTCGCATTTCGAGTTCAGCGACTAACAGGTCACGGATAGATTGGTTCTCATGATCGTCATCCTCGGTGTCACTAGGTGACTCCGTTAATTCCTCTCGTTCCCTGTACGGGGAGGGAGATCTAGATCGGTCATCTCTAAAACTGAGCTCCCGATATGGGCTACGGTTTTGTGATGGAGATTGAGAACCATTGTCTGAGGACCGGTATCGATTGTCACCCCCCTTTGACTCCACGGAATAGACCTCCTGGGAGTCAGATGGTTGTGGGTTGTTTATCTTGTTTGTCGTGAAAACTCTATTGGCATGCTCTCGTAATTTAATGCTATGCATCTTTATGGGGTCCACAATGTGTATTATCGGGTTGCGGGTACTTGGATGGAGGTTTTGGACAAAGAGTGTCTTAAAATTCACGTCTTCTTCCATGTCAACCTCCAAACGCATGCCAAAATAAGCATTTCTCAGCCTGTTGAAATAGATATTTGGTAACTCATTTCGTTCTTGCTTAGTATGCATAGCGATAGTCAGGTTTCCTTTGACATTGGGGTCAGAGAACTCAACCATCAATGCCTGCTTGAGTATATCGTAGTTACCCAGAATTATTGGTGACTGTCTCATCAGGAACTTCCTCACCTCACGATCGGAAGTGCCATTTATTAGATAGAGCTTCTGATCTACTGTGGCCTGGGGATAGTCAGTAAGACGCATGTCAATATCCATTAAATACAATGCTGTGTCAGCAGACCCCTTGGTCTCAGGCTCAAACTTAGTCATATGTTTTGCAATCTTGTCTAGCATATGATTGTTTAATGGAGGAAGAAGTAGTGCGGGCTGAACATCTTCTCTCCATGGAGGCATGTGTTGAGCAAAGAGACCACCTTGGGCCCCATAAGGGTGTAACTGCTCTGTGGCAGCTTGGGGGTCAGGGGGCATTGAAGCTGGTGTTGGTACATGTTGGACTGACATGCTATTTTGGGCCCTGTAAGAGCCTGGGTAAATGTATGGTGCCGGTGTTTGTAAGTCCTCATCTGAGTCGAGGAACAAAGCCTGCATAAGTTCAATTCTCGCCTTTTGCTTAGCAATCTTGGCTTCGGCTTTGTTTAAAAGGTAATGGCACTTGCGGTCAGAAGTGGCAGTATCTTGGGCGTCGAGCACGGCTTCCTCGAGCCAGGAAACTTTCTCTTCTAGTTTAATATTATGCTCATTTGCCTGGTTGAAGCGCTTTTGAAATTCAGCAGCAGTGGCCTCGCTAGCCTTGGCCTTGTTGCTTTCAAAATTTGCACTAATTTGGTGAGCAATAACGCTTTGTTCCAGGTTTGTCACTTGGTCTGCAGCCAGGTTGAGGTCACGAGTCTGACGAGCTGACAGTTGACATTCAGCATCTAAAGTGTCCTGTTGTATTTGACAAAATCTGTGAAGGTTGGATAAAACCATTCGAATGACCTTAGAGATGTTTGATGGTTGCTTTGAATCAACCAGTTCAGCTGTTATAGCTTTCAGATTATCATGGATAGTGACCTCAGCCGCTCCTGCCAATTTGTCAAGATAACCTTTATCAAGATCCCTGGCTAACAGTCCAATGACAACCTGAACTTGATCAAAAGTGTCTGGGTCATTTGGCGAGTTAGACATTTTTGAGCTATGAGCAATATTGCAAAACTTTCTGGTGGAAGAAAGTTCACCAGCGCGCGCTTTTATAGGGATAATGAGAAGCCCTATTTAACGTTTAGTGGGGCTAAGTTTGTGCACAACTCTTAACTTTAGATAAAGTGAAGAATTTCACCACTAAACTTATCAAATGGGTATGGTTTATACCTACCCAACGTAGCACTAGGACGTGCACGATTATAGATGAGATTGACTGATATCTACCTGCGATTCAATTAAGGAATGCAATTGACTGACATTCGACTTGATAATGAAATTACAAGGAATGCAACTGACTTAGATACAACTTTAGAATTAAATAAATAATTGCAGGGAATGCGATCATGAGATTGACTGATATCTACCCAAGATTCAATCAAATAAACCGTAAGGAATGCAATTGACTGACATTCAACTTGAAAATGTAATCACAAGGAATGCAATTGACTTAAATACAACTTGGAATTAAGTAAATAATAGCAGGGAATGCAATCTAATCTGTTTTGAAGCCCAGGGAATGTGGCACATGTAAACCAACTTAAATCAACCTGTACTAAGGATGACTCATATACAACTGGCTATTACGAAAACCACCAGGAGTGCACCCCAACAAAGTGTAATAAAATACACTAGGGAACGGTCGACCTGGCTCTGTTTGGACGCACAGACTTAATTTCAACTCACTGTGACAAAGTAAATGGGAGACTTAAATCAACACGCGCAATGACAAGGGATGTTAGTTTGATTAACCAATGAGTAATTGACAGATCAAAAACACCCCATCATAAGCACAGAATGCTTTTTTTAAAATAGACTTAACGTCAACGCGTCAACACGGACAGCTAATTTAGAACCATATACTTATATCCTACAGTAAGGAACACTGCACGACTTTTAACCAACAGGTAGAGAACTCCTGATTTGGTTAAAAATAGCTGGACCACGGAACAGAGTAGCTAATTCTGTTCAGACCAGTAAATGGTACCAAAACATTGAACAATTTGGGAACGTAAATTGACAATAAGTCACAATTTGCCGGACTCTGCTATTTAGCCAACAAAGTCCGTCTTTTATATATCGCTGAATGATATTTATGAATAAACCCGTAATTTCTGCTGTGGTCCCTGATTAGAACTTTATGTGCTAAAAATGGTATACTAATTGTTGTGAGCTCCTAGACAGAAAGAGATAGAAAGAGGGGAAGGTAGGTGAGGGCTGAAAAGAAATAAAGACAGTAGTTAAAGAGCCCTGTCAATAAGTTGATGAAAACAAGCCTAATACACATACAATCCTATTGCCGTTGCACATCAGATGATGGAAACAGACCTGTGATTGACAGGGGTCACTTCTCAAGTAGCGTTCTGGGGCTGTTGGTATTTGTCGCCTGCCTCACTGCCTGCGTGCCTGGCTTTCTTCGACACTCCTTAAGTGCCAGCAAGTCTTCACTGTTAACAACAGCCGTCTTTTATTCTTCTTTAGAGTCTATATTCTTCACGAAAGAGAGATTGTAGGTGATACTTTCTCTCTCGACTTTCCACTTTCCACTTTCAAACTTTCCACTTTCCACTGTCCACTTTCGACTTTCCACTGTCCACTTTCCACTGTCCACTTTCCACTGTCCACTTTCGACTTTCCACTGTTGTGTTGAAAGGCACAACTTTGATTCCTTTGTAGTAGATGAACGCAATATTTAATGACTTAAAAATGTCAATGAATCTTGTGGTTCCCATTCAAATTGAACAAAACAAGAATACACCTAACTGACACTAAGACAAGAGAAGGGGAGGATAACGTAGATAAGACCAGACAAGACGAGACCTAGACTGGACTGGATATTGGTCATGAAGAGATGGTCTTTTATTCTCCATCCTAAATACCATGTGAAACTCAATCCTCTCCCTGTCATTGGCTGAAACACAGGAAGGTATGTTTAGAAAGAAAGGGGGGGAGAAGAGAAATCTGAGCCCACAACATCAACTAATTAACTCAACCTAAAGTTGATTCTCTTACAAGGATTTATTCATTATATTATCGATATTCTCCCATTGTAACTTAGTGTCACGCATCTGGTTCCTATTTAAAAAGAATATTGGAAATATATTGGAAATATAATGAATAATGAATAATAATAATCAAATGACAATATAAATGTACCTTCATGCATAAGTGAAAGTATGATAAACAGTTGTACTTAATCATACTTGAATGTTACAAATATAACAGCAAGCTTACACAGTAGGACACGTAATAACCTCTTGTTTAATATGGATAATTAACTATGAACGTATGAAACGAACTCTGCCTCAATTCTTTGAGGAGTGCTTGAGGATCGATGATCTCAAGGTCATAGGTCGCAGGCCATTTGGTTGGAAGCAGAGCTCTCCCTGTGACAGCTAACTGTCACAGACTGCAAATTATGGCATTATTTCCAGTTAAATTTGTCCCAAGTTTCTGTCCTGATATCATGGTTCCATGTCAGCAACATTGTCAATCCTAGCCAGTGGGTCTAGGAAACTCTGTGTGTATGTCCGTGCACATCAGTATATCTGTGCGTGCACGTGTGTGTGCGTGCGGGGCACGTAGACTGCAGGGTGTGTGTAAACAGAGCTGTTTGGGGCATTTGACCTCTGGGGTCAACGGCTCCTTCTTCATATGCTTGTAGAGTTGTGTTCATATGCATCAGCAACAATGGAGGTCCAGTTTGGATCGGTGAATGGTTTGATCATAGTGGAATATTCAATTGATAAACCTACTACATCTGTATATTGAAACTATAGGATACCAGGTAAATATTCTTTTTACCATTGTGGTCAAGAGACAACAAGCAAGGGTGGCGCAGTCGGTAGCGCTGTCGCCTCACATCTAGAAGGTTTGATTCCCACCAGTGACGCTGTGGGCACTGGGGGCGTGTCCTCTCCTCCGCGTCATCAGTACCCATACCCTAGGTGGGGTTGGTGAAAGGGCCTTTCTGTGTGGAGTTTGCATGTTCTCCCCGTGTCCCCTAGGGTAGGTACCCTCACAAAAAACATGCAGTAATCCTGGTCTCTATACTGCCTCCCTCTGGGGAGGGGAAAAATACTAATATTTCTCTGCATCGCGATGCGTTGTAAGCTTGTAGATCAGCTATTTTCAAATAGTTGAAGTATAAAGTAGAGCCTATGTATATAAGCTAATTTGTATGTTGTAATAATCTGCAAAGTAACTAGTAACTAAAGTTGTCAAATAACTGTAGTGGAGTAAAAAGTACCTCATTTGCCTCTTGAGATGTGGTGGAGTTGAAGTAGCATCAAGAAATGGAAACACGCAAGTAAAGTAAAAGTACTGTATCTCAAAATTGTACTTGAGTACATTACTTAAGTAAATGTGCTTTGCTCAAGTACCCAAGTTACGTACTTTCCACCAGTGGAATGCATCAATATGAGACAACAGGGGGATGTGTGTGTGTGTGTGTGTGTGTGTGTGTGTGTGTGTGTGTGTGTGTGTGTGTGTGTGTGTGTGTGTGTGTGTGTGTGTGTGTGTGTGTGTGTGTGTGTGTGTGTGTGTGTGTGTTTGTTTGGAATGAGGCCTCACACTCGCAACGCCCGTCTCTAGTCGGGGACTTTATGGCTCATCTCGTTCTCATCATCTTTTACTCCTCCGCCATCATATTCTGATGGTATTCCCACCGCTCTCCAATGGCTGCTTTTGCCTATAAGCAGCATCACAAGCTCTCTCTTCCTCTCCTCTCTCTCACAGTGGAAACAACGTATCGTCTCTGTCGCGTGGAAACCTGTGCGAAATAGTTACATGGATCCAGTGGAGGAAAGTAACAAAGTACATTTACTTAAGTACTGTACTTAAAGGACGACTTCACCCATTTTCAACCTATCTTCATATAATTGGTCCTCACTAATAATCATGATAAAATGGTAAAAAAAAATTCTACTCAGTCTGTGTCTCATAGTAGGGCTGTGGACAGTCCTGAAACCTGTCTACCAGTGACATCATCGTTAGGCATGATTTTTTTTTCCAACAAGATTTCACATTTTTTATTTAGATTTTTATTAACACGTGAAAAATGGCTTCTATTATTGCATTGCAACTTTCCAGGAATACAAAGCCTGCAGTTTCTATTAGCTTGGATCCCCCATCGATGATGTCACTGGTAGACAGGTTTCTCAACTGTCCACAGCCCTCCTCTGAGACACAGAGTAGAAAAAAATTGTACCATATTATCATGAGCATTAGTGAGGACCAATTATATGAAGATAGGTTGAAAATGGGTGAAGTCGTCCTTTAAGTACAATTTTGAGGTATTTGTACTTTACTTGAGTATTTCCACTTTCCAATACTTTTACTTCTACTCCGCTGCATCTTGGACCCAAATATTGTACTTTTACTCCACTACATTTATTTGAAAACTTTAGTTACTAGTTACTTTGCAGATATACATTATTACAAAACATACATTAACCACTTCAGTCCTGTTTTATACCTAGGTTTGAACATAGCCGATCTACAAGCTCACAACTTGTCGCGTTATGAGCTTGTAGATCTGCTATTTTCAAACATTTCATTACTTTTACTTTTGGTACTTTAAGTACATTTTGATACCAATACTTTTGTACTTTTACTCAAGTACATTTTGAACACGGGCCTTTTACTTGTAACAGAGTACTTCTACATTGCAGTATTGATACTTTTTCCACCACTGCATGGATCCAATATAGTTTATTTTTTTGTCACAAGCGCTAGTTAATAAATCAAATCAAATCCAAGTTTATTTTTATAGCACGTTTTCAACGACCAAGGTCGAACCAAAGTGCTTGAACAGGAAAAGATATGACAAAACAGGCAAACAGAGCAGGATACTTTTCATTGGTTAAATTATAAAAGCTACAGACAGACTTAACCACTTTCACTCTCAAAATGTCTCAAAAGTGGCGAAAATAGCACGTTAAAAGCTCCCAATACGTTGTTATCGTGTTGCGTTGTGGCCTTGTGGGTAGCATTTTTCGCTACTTTAGCGAGACACTCTTGAAAAAGTAAGAAGGGCCTTCATTTATGTGTGCCTGTTTTGTCACAGGCACACACAGACACACACACACAGACACACAGACACACAGACACACACACACACACACACACACACACACACACACACACACACACACGCACACTCCCTATCTCTCTCTCTCTCTCTCTCTCTCTCTCTCTCTCTCTCTCTCTCTCTCTCTCTCTCTCTCTCTCTCTCTCTCTCTCAGACAGTGTTGCCATATTCTGTGAGAGAAACAAGCAACCAGGTCTTGAAAAACCAGCCCAAAAGAAGAACTTTTAACAACAGATCTACAAGCTCACAGATCTACAAGCTCACAACGCGTCGCATCGCGACGCGTTGTGAGCTTGTAGATCGGCTATTTTCAAATAAAATATTGCGGGGAAATTATAATAAGCAGATCTGGCAACCCTGCTCTCAGAGCTCTATTCCCTTCTTTTTCCTCTTTGTTGACCCTGAAGCTCGCAGAAATTACACGTCCCCCCCCCCCCCCCCTTTTACATAGTGGTCCACTTAACCATTCAAAGATCCCGCTTTAACCCAGAGAGAGAGCGAGAGAGAGAGAGAGAGATGTAGGAGGGGGTGGAATGAAGGAGTGAGTTGGCCGGTTGCCGTAGCAACTAGCAGAGCAGGGCTCCGCTGGTCTAATATACTGGTCC